>NC_140181.1:1646700-1779200 GCF_963971535.1 Notolepis coatsorum | reverse complement strand
TACATAATATATGTATTCATGATCATCATGAAACATAAAACAATTGTAGGAAGTTTGGGAGAGGAAGGGGTTTTAGCTTGCGTGTTGTGAGTTCCAAAACATTTGACTTAAAGCTCAATATATAAAAAGTGAACAGGAGGTCTATTTGTATTAAAAACAATAAATGTTTTTCATTTAAATGTCTGGAAGAGCTCAAAAATAAAAACATCAATTGATATTTCCGTAGCCTTTTTTTAGTTGATGTAAATGTGACTGATTGTGTTAAATGGGCACACATAATATCGCCTCATATCGATCGCAGGCACCTGAATCATATCGTATCGTATCATGGCAGACTGTGATATAGGCAAATATCGTATCGTTGTCCAAAAAAATCGATATTGTATCGTATCGTGATGAAACTGGTGATTCCCACCCCTAGTGACGAGCACAATGTCCGCTGCGCCACCCAGCCGCATTTACATGAAATGGGGATTTTTTTAACTAAAACATGCCACAAGACTTAGTATTTTAGTATAGTATAAAGAAAATATTAAAAAAAATGCCACTTATCGATTTCACGCAGTTATTGAAAATTATCGATAAGTGGTCTCAGCCTTAAAGCATTAGCATCCGCGGAGCTAATGATGCTAATGATGGAGCATCGCCGTCGGTTGTGTGATAGTAAAGGGCTAACCTTCTGTATTGTCACAGTGAAAGGGTTAACCGGCTGTCGTGTGGCAGTGAAAGGGTTAACACACTGCTTGTATCAGCCTTTAAAACGACGTGTGGCGATAGACATTCTGGTCCCTTCAGCTGCAGCCGCGCGGGACTCACTCGCAGTAGGTGAGGTCAGGCTGGTTACGGGTGGGTTAGGGTTAGGGCAGGACTCACTCGCAGTAGGTGAGGTCAGGCTGGTTACAGGTGGGTTAGGGTTAGGGCAGGACTCACTCGCAGTAGGTGAGGTCGGGCTGGTTACGGGTGGGTTAGGGCAGGACTCACTCGCAGTAGGTGAGGTCTGGCTGGTTACAGGTGGGTTAGGGTTAGGGCAGGACTCACTCGCAGTAGGTGAGGTCAGGCTGGTTACAGGTGGGTTAGGGTTAGGGCAGGACTCACTCGCAGTAGGTGAGGTCAGCTGGTTACAGGTGGGTTAGGGTTAGGGCAGGACTCACTCGCAGTAGGTGAGGTCGGGCTGGTTACAGGTGGGTTAGGGTTAGGGCAGGACTCACTCGCAGTAGGTGAGGTCAGGCTGGTTACAGGTGGGTTAGGGTTAGGGCAGGACTCACTCGCAGTAGGTGAGGTCGGGCTGGTTACGGGTGGGTTAGGGTTAGGGCAGGACTCACTCGCAGTAGGTGAGGTCAGGCTGGTTACAGGTGGGTTAGGGTTAGGGCAGGACTCACTCGCAGTAGGTGAGGTCAGGCTGGTTACAGGTGGGTTAGGGTTAGGGCAGGACTCACTCGCAGTAGGTGAGGTCAGCTGGTTACAGGTGGGTTAGGGTTAGGGCAGGACTCACTCGCAGTAGGTGAGGTCAGGCTGGTTACGGGTGGGTTAGGGTTAGGGCAGGACTCACTCGCAGTAGGTGAGGTCAGGCTGGTTACAGGTGGGTTAGGGTTAGGGCAGGACTCACTCACAGTAGGTGAGGTCGGGCTGGTTACGGGTGGGTTAGGGTTAGGGCAGGACTCACTCGCAGTAGGTGAGGTCAGCTGGTTACAGGTGGGTTAGGGTTAGGGCAGGACTCACTCGCAGTAGGTGAGGTCAGGCTGGTTACAGGTGGGTTAGGGCAGGACTCACTCGCAGTAGGTGAGGTCGGGCTGGTTACAGGTGGGTTAGGGTTAGGGCAGGACTCACTCGCAGTAGGTGAGGTCCGGCTGGTTACGGGTGGGTTAGGGTTAGGGCAGGACTCACTCGCAGTAGGTGAGGTCAGGCTGGTTACAGGTGGGTTAGGGTTAGGGCAGGACTCACTCGCAGTAGGTGAGGTCAGGCTGGTTACGGGTGGGTTAGGGTTAGGGCAGGACTCACTCGCAGTAGGTGAGGTCAGGCTGGTTACAGGTGGGTTAGGGTTAGGGCAGGACTCACTCGCAGTAGGTGAGGTCAGGCTGGTTACAGGTGGGTTAGGGTTAGGGCAGGACTCACTCGCAGTAGGTGAGGTCAGGCTGGTTACGGGTGGGTTAGGGTTAGGGCAGGACTCACTCGCAGTAGGTGAGGTCAGGCTGGTTACAGGTGGGTTAGGGTTAGGGCAGGACTCACTCGCAGTAGGTGAGGTCAGGCTGGTTACAGGTGGGTTAGGGTTAGGGCAGGACTCACTCGCAGTAGGTGAGGTCAGGCTGGTTACAGGTGGGTTAGGGTTAGGGCAGGACTCACTCGCAGTAGGTGAGGTCAGGCTGGTTACAGGTGGGTTAGGGTTAGGGCAGGACTCACTCGCAGTAGGTGAGGTCAGGCTGGTTACAGGTGGGTTAGGGTTAGGGCAGGACTCAATCGCAGTAGGTGAGGTCAGGCTGGTTACGGGTGGGTTAGGGCAGGACTCACTCGCAGTAGGTGAGGTCAGGCTGGTTACAGGTGGGTTAGGGTTAGGGCAGGACTCACTCGCAGTAGGTGAGGTCAGGCTGGTTACGGGTGGGTTAGGGTTAGGGCAGGACTCACTCGCAGTAGGTGAGGTCAGCTGGTTATAGATGGGTTAGGGTTAGGGCAGGACTCACTCGCAGTAGGTGAGGTCAGGCTGGTTACAGGTGGGTTAGGGTTAGGGCAGGACTCACTCGCAGTAGGTGAGGTCAGCTGGTTATAGATGGGTTAGGGTTAGGGCAGGACTCACTCGCAGTAGGTGAGGTCGGGCTGGTTACGGGTGGTCATGCGACGCCGTTTGGCGGGCGAGTATCCTGCGCTTCCACCGTCTCCAGAGTAGCGGGAGGACGAGGAGGACGCGGGGGGGGCGTCCTTGTGCCGCGTTGCCATGCCGACACCGCGCCGGGGCGTCGTCTCTTCGTCAGAGCTGTCGTCCTCGTACCTCCTCTTCTTCACCCTGGTCCGCTTCTTAGAGGAGCTCTGCGGCGACTCACAGTCCTGACGGGTACAGAGTAAACCACAGGTTAGAGAGCGACTCACAGTCCTGACGGGTACAGAGTAAACCACAGGTTAGAGAGCGACTCACAGTCCTGACGGGTACAGAGTAAACCACAGGTTAGAGAGCGACTCACAGTCCTGACGGGTACAGAGTAAACCACAGGTTAGAGAGCGACTCACAGTCCTGACGGGTACAGAGTAAACCACAGGTTAGAGAGCGACTCACAGTCCTGACGGGTACAGAGTAAACCACAGGTTAGAGAGCGACTCAGTCCTGGATGAGGATGTTTGTCTCGCCCTCCCAACCCCCACCCCCCAGCTAGCTGCAACTGTTGCTAGATAATTTCACTAATAACACTTTAACCTATTGGTAAACAAACATATTGCTGAAAATAAACACCGACCGCTGTTTTGACAGGGTTAGGGTCTTTACTCTTGGCTACATTTGAAGAAAAAAAAAACATTAATTCATACAGTCTGTAGAGATGGATTTATGGCTTGTCTTCGGTACCGGACCCGTCAGGCTTAACACAATCTGCGCCAAAAACTAGTTCACTTGTTATTGCCCGCCATGCGTTCAGCGCCAGAAATGAGTTAACTCGTTTTTGGGATCCTTATTTCGTTTATTCGCTATATCTATTCACAATTCATAGCTGCAGCCTCTGGTATACCCTTCAGACCATGTCTGAGCTGGCAGACGGTCAACACCGCCCTCTACTGCCAGGCGGAGCTATTGCATCTCATTGGAAATGGGCTGGTGTGTTTTAGGAGCCGATCTGAGCCAGGTGGGTGGGGTTTATAGCCAGGTCTATACAACGATGGCATGCAACAGTAACCCCGGCCGCCCGCCCATATGTAACGGTCGGTAATGTGGTACGGACCTCCACGAGCAGTATTTGGAATGGCGATCAGATAATTGGATTATTTCTTTTGCAATACATCAGATACAAGGTAAGAACACTATATATAAATTTGATCGTTGATCTGATATTTATTTCTACCGCGATCAAAGCTATCTTGAGGGTATGGTATGTAGGTGTATGTGCTTATTACGGTTGACTGCAGTGCGACGGTCATTTCATGTATGCACGACGAGATATAATAATGATAATTTAGCGTTGATTTCAGGATGATTAGATAATCAGCCGAAAAATTACAACGTGATGACTGGATTACACTCAAATGCCTTTTTCTCGTCTTTTTCCTGGAATTACTTAAAAGCACCCAAACCATACTCTATTCAAAACGGTATAAAACGGAAATGTACGGATGAAAAAACAATCTGTTTTGGGCATGTTGACTGGAAGCAACTCACTGACAACCGACGGGTGTATTAGACCCATAGCTATAATATAAGATAAGATATATTTTAAGCACTCGCAAATGTTGCAGTCTAAAACTATATCCATTGAATAAAGACCTGGCGCTGTAGGGGGATCAACAAACATGACCATGTTCACGTTTTTAAACTCATACTGAGGCCTTAGTTTTGGTTTTAAATTACATATCATCATTCATTTATTTATTGTCACACAAGAATTTGCCAAAACAAACGCATTTCCTTTGATTTACACCGTCGCACGACAGTGACGTATGCCGAAAATAGCAGACCTCACAGCGCGTCGCTCCCGCAACACCGGCAGGTTATGTCCACCTCATGACTCGGAGCAGCTACACAAAACGTCAGAAGTTTGGAAGCATTTTAAAATTGAAACCGAAGCCAATAGCCAGTTGCAATGTTTGCAAGGCGGACGTTCCGCGTGCGTTCAACACGACCAATCTAATACGTCACGTTATGTGACTAGAGCGAGGTGCGTTCAACACGACCAATCTAATACGTCACGTTATGTGACTAGAGCGAGGTGCGTTCAACACGACCAATCTAATACGTCACGTTATGTGACTAGAGCGAGGTGCGTTCAACACGACCAATCTAATACGTCACGTTATGTGACTAGAGCGAGGTGCGTTCAACACGACCATCTAATACGTCACGTTATGTGACTAGAGCGAGGTGCGTTCAACACGACCAATCTAATACGTCACGTTATGTGACTAGAGCGAGGTGCGTTCAACACGACCAATCTAATACGTCACGTTATGTGACTAGAGCGAGGTGCGTTCAACACGACCAATCTAATACGTCACGCTATGTGACTAGAGCGAGGTGCGTTCAACACGACCAATCTAATACGTCACGTTATGTGACTAGAGCGAAGTGCGTTCAACACGACCATCTAATACGTCACGTTATGTGACTAGAGCGAGGTGCGTTCAACACGACCAATCTAATACGTCACGTTATGTGACTAGAGCGAGGTGCGTTCAACACGACCAATCTAATACGTCACGTTATGTGACTAGAGCGAGGTGCGTTCAACACGACCAATCTAATACGTCACGTTATGTGACTAGAGCGAGGTGCGTTCAACACGACCAATCTAATACGTCACGTTATGTGACTAGAGCGAGGTGCGTTCAACACGACCAATCTAATACGTCACGTTATGTGACTAGAGCGAGGTGCGTTCAACACGACCAATCTAATACGTCACGTTATGTGACTAGAGCGAGGTGCGTTCAACACGACCAATCTAATACGTCACGTTATGTGACTAGAGCGAGGTGCGTTCAACACGACCAATCTAATACGTCACGTTATGTGACTAGAGCCAGGTGCGTTCAACACGACCATGATGGGTCCTGACAGTGTGATGATGGGTCCTGACAGTGTGATGGGTCCTGACAGTGTGATGATGGGTCCTGACAGTGTGATGATGGGTCCTGACAGTGTGATGATGGGTCCTGACAGTGTGATGGGTCCTGACAGTGTGATGATGGGTCCTGACAGTGTGATGATGGGTCCTGACAGTGTGATGATGGGTCCTGACAGTGTGATGATGGGTCCTGACAGTGTGATGATGGTCCTGACAGTGTGATGATGGTCCTGACAGTGTGATGATGGGTCCTGACAGTGTGATGATGGGTCCTGACAGTGTGATGGGTCCTGACAGTGTGATGGGTCCTGACAGTGTGATGATGGGTCCTGACAGTGTGATGATGGGTCCTGACAGTGTGATGGGTCCTGACAGTGTGATGATGGGTCCTGACAGTGTGATGATGGGTCCTGACAGTGTGATGGGTCCTGACAGTGTGATGATGGGTCCTGACAGTGTGATGATGGGTCCTGACAGTGTGATGATGGGTCCTGACAGTGTGATGATGGGTCCTGACAGTGTGATGGGTCCTGACAGTGTGATGGGTCCTGACAGTGTGATGGGTCCTGACAGTGTGATGGGTCCTGACAGTGTGATGGGTCCTGACAGTGTGATGATGGGTCCTGACAGTGTGATGATGGGTCCTGACAGTGTGATGGGTCCTGACAGTGTGATGATGGGTCCTGACAGTGTGATGGGTCCTGACAGTGTGATGATGGGTCCTGACAGTGTGATGATGGGTCCTGACAGTGTGATGATGGGTCCTGACAGTGTGATGGGTCCTGACAGTGTGATGGGTCCTGACAGTGTGATGATGGGTCCTGACAGTGTGATGATGGGTCCTGACAGTGTGATGGGTCCTGACAGTGTGATGGGTCCTGACAGTGTGATGATGGGTCCTGACAGTGTGATGATGGGTCCTGACAGTGTGATGATGGTCCTGACAGTGTGATGATGGTCCTGACAGTGTGATGATGGGTCCTGACAGTGTGATGGGTCCTGACAGTGTGATGATGAGTCCTGACAGTGTGATGATGGTCCTGACAGTGTGATGATGGGTCCTGACAGTGTGATGGGTCCTGACAGTGTGATGGGTCCTGACAGTGTGATGATGGGTCCTGACAGTGTGATGATGGGTCCTGACAGTGTGATGGGTCCTGACAGTGTGATGGGTCCTGACAGTGTGATGATGGGTCCTGACAGTGTGATGATGGGTCCTGACAGTGTGATGGGTCCTGACAGTGTGATGATGGGTCCTGACAGTGTGATGATGGGTCCTGACAGTGTGATGATGGGTCCTGACAGTGTGATGATGGGTCCTGACAGTGTGATGGGTCCTGACAGTGTGATGGGTCCTGACAGTGTGATGGGTCCTGACAGTGTGATGATGGGTCCTGACAGTGTGATGATGGGTCCTGACAGTGTGATGATGGGTCCTGACAGTGTGATGGGTCCTGACAGTGTGATGATGGGTCCTGACAGTGTGATGATGGGTCCTGACAGTGTGATGATGGGTCCTGACAGTGTGATGATGGGTCCTGACAGTGTGATGGGTCCTGACAGTGTGATGATGGGTCCTGACAGTGTGATGATGGGTCCTGACAGTGTGATGGGTCCTGACAGTGTGATGGGTCCTGACAGTGTGATGATGGGTCCTGACAGTGTGATGGGTCCTGACAGTGTGATGATGGGTCCTGACAGTGTGATGATGGGTCCTGACAGTGTGGTGGGTCCTGACAGTGTGATGGGTCCTGACAGTGTGATGGGTCCTGACAGTGTGATGATGGGTCCTGACAGTGTGATGGGTCCTGACAGTGTGATGATGGGTCCTGACAGTGTGATGATGGGTCCTGACAGTGTGGTGGGTCCTGACAGTGTGGTGGGTCCTGACCTTGGCCATGCAGGTGGGACAGAACCAGTCTCCCGCTGGCACCTGGGTGACTCTGGGTCTCAGGCAGTACGTGTGGGCGCCGCGGTCGCAGCCGTCGCACAGCAACAGGTACTCGTCTCCGTCTCCCTTCCTGCACACCTGGCAGGTCTGGACACAGAGACAGAGGTCACAGAGGTCAAACTGTGGCTGAGAGGACAATGGCCCCGATTCTCTATTCCGTTGCCATGGAAACAGTCTTGTGGAGTGTCAGCCGATCAGAATGAATGGGGGTTTGGGCTATTTATACATGGCTTAGATGTTTGTCAATAGATTTTTACTACAAATTTTATTTTATTTGGCAATTTAGAAACGGCAATTTCAATATAGCAGATTGTTTTCAATGAGAGCAAGTGGCATTAAGGCCGTTCTCACGCGATGGCAACACGAGATCTGTGATGCAATAGTGAAATAGGACATTAATGTGTCTAAGCTAGTTCCTTGCAGAAGGACATGACAACAGGCTTCTTATTCTGCCATTAAAATTAAACACTTTTCCATGACAAACCAAATGACAATGAACGCATTTATGTAATGAATGAACCATAACATTGTAAACTTCTTATAAAAGCTTTACTGTGGCTAAAGATCAGAATTGCGCGAAAACTAGCAACCAGTCTCAGTCCTATTTTTGTCTTACGTTTCGCAATTTATATTTTCAAAAGATTATGACCATGAATTAAATTTCATTAAATAAATTAACATTGCAATTTGGTTAGAAGTGGTGGAGAGAAAAAAAGCTAGTATATGAATTGTAGTTCCTGGTTAGAAACGAATGAAAATGGATGAGCAAGAGCATATGTATGTATTGTATTGGACTGCAAGTATTAGGTATATATATCCCGTAAACTACATTTATATTGATTTGAAATGTATAATCCAGTGATTTACTTAGGATATTTACTGTTAATGCTTGTGTGTCTAAATTTATGTTATGTTTATAAAATAAATAAAAAAATATATATATTAAATTTCCATGCCTTTTCCCAAAGGTTCATGGGCATTTCACAAGTTTTCCATAACCACTTTCTGTGGAGTTCTGTAACTTTTCCAGGATTTTAATGTCCGTGGGAACCCTCTCTCACCACTTTGACCACAGATCTCTCCCAGGCGATGGCCTTCTCCAGCTGCAGTAGACAGAGACACAGCTGGGGGGCGCTGCGACAGCGGTCCAGGGCCTGCCTCCAGGTCCGCAGCCGAGGGGTGATCTCACTCTCCAGACTGGAGGAGACAGAGATACAGGGGGAGGGTGGTCAAACAGACAGAACCACATGTGTCCAGATGTGTCCATGCCCGGACCAAACAGACAGAACCACATGTGTCCAGATGTGTCCATGCCCGGACCAAACAGACATAACCAGATGTGTCCAGATGTGTCCATGCCCGGACCAAACAGACAGAACCAGATGTGTCCAGATGTGTCTATGCCCGGACCAAACAGACAGAACCAGATGTGTCCAGATGTGTCCATGCCCGGACCAAACAGACAGAACCAGATGTGTCCAGATGTGTCCATGCCCGGACCAAACAGACAGAACCAGATGTGTCCAGATGTGTCCATGCCCGGACCAAACAGACAGAACCAGATGTGTCCAGATGTGTCCATGCCCGGACCAAACAGACATAACCAGATGTGTCCAGATGTGTCCATGCCCGGACCAAAACAAGGAAGAAGGATGAACTGAGATAAATACTAGATTAGATGTTTTTCTTTTCTTTAAAAAAGGCAGACCGTGCTGTTCAGCTGTTCTTTATTGAGAAGAAGCGGGGCGACACGAGAGTCTAGAAGGGGGTCTTAAGGTGCTGTAAGTGATCTGATCCCAGGTCAGCAGAGGGACATGAGGGTCTAGAAGGGGGTCTTAAGGTGCTGTAAGTGATCTGATCCCAGGTCAGAGGGACATGAGGTTCTAGAAGGGGGTCTTAAGGTGCTGTAAGTGATCTGATCCCAGGTCAGAGGGACATGAGGTTCTAGAAGGGGGTCTTAAGGTGCTGTAAGTGATCTGATCCCAGGTCAGAGGGACACGAGGGTCTAGAAGGGGGTCTTAAGGTGCTGTAAGTGATCTGATCCTAGGTCAGCAGAGGGACACGAGGGTCTAGAAGGGGGTCTTAAGGTGCTGTAAGTGATCTGATCCCAGGTCAGCAGAGGGACATGAGGGTCTAGAAGGGGGTCTTAAGATGCTGTAAGTGATCTGATCCCAGGTCAGCAGAGGGACATGAGGTTCTAGAAGGGGGTCTTAAGGTGCTGTAAGTGATCTGATCCCAGGTCAGCAGAGGGACATGAGGGTCTAGAAGGGGGTCTTAAGGTGCTGTAAGTGATCTGATCCCAGGTCAGAGGGACATGAGGTTCTAGAAGGGGGTCTTAAGGTGCTGTAAGTGATCTGATCCCAGGTCAGCAGAGGGACACGAGGGTCTAGAAGGGGGTCTTAAGGTGCTGTAAGTGATCTGATCCCAGGTCAGCAGAGGGACATGAGGGTCTAGAAGGGGGTCTTAAGGTGCTGTAAGTGATCTGATCCCAGGTCAGCAGAGGGACATGAGGGTCTAGAAGGGGGTCTTAAGGTGCTGTAAGTGATCTGATCCCAGGTCAGCAGAGGGACACGAGGGTCTAGAAGGGGGTCTTAAGGTGCTGTAAGTGATCTGATCCCAGGTCAGCAGAGGGACATGAGGGTCTAGAAGGGGGTCTTAAGGTGCTGTAAGTGATCTGATCCCAGGTCAGCAGAGGGACATGAGGGTCTAGAAGGGGGTCTTAAGGTGCTGTAAGTGATCTGATCCCAGGTCAGCAGAGGGACATGAGGGTCTAGAAGGGGGTCTTAAGGTGCTGTAAGTGATCTGATCCCAGGTCAGCAGAGGGACACGAGGGTCTAGAAGGGGGTCTTAAGGTGCTGTAAGTGATCTGATCCCAGGTCAGCAGAGGGACACGAGGGTCTTAAGGTGCTGTAAGTGATCTGATCCTAGGTCAGCAGAGGGACACGAGGGTCTTAAGGTGCTGTAAGTGATCTGATCCCAGGTCAGCAGAGGGACACGAGGGTCTTAAGGTGCTGTAAGTGATCTGATCCCAGGTCAGAGGGACATGAGGTTCTAGAAGGGGGTCTTAAGGTGCTGTAAGTGATCTGATCCTAGGTCAGCAGAGGGACACGAGGGTCTAGAAGGGGGTCTTAAGGTGCTGTAAGTGATCTGATCCTAGGTCAGCAGAGGGACATGAGGGTCTAGAAGGGGGTCTTAAGGTGCTGTAAGTGATCTGATCCCAGGTCAGCAGAGGGACATGAGGGTCTAGAAGGGGGTCTTAAGGTGCTGTAAGTGATCTGATCCCAGGTCAGCAGAGGGACATGAGGGTCTAGAAGGGGGTCTTAAGGTGCTGTAAGTGATCTGATCCCAGGTCAGCAGAGGGACACGAGGGTCTAGAAGGGGGTCTTAAGGTGCTGTAAGTGATCTGATCCCAGGTCAGCAGAGGGACATGAGGGTCTAGAAGGGGGTCTTAAGGTGCTGTAAGTGATCTGATCCCAGGTCAGAGGGACATGAGGTTCTAGAAGGGGGTCTTAAGGTGCTGTAAGTGATCTGATCCCAGGTCAGCAGAGGGACATGAGGTTCTAGAAGGGGGTCTTAAGGTGCTGTAAGTGATCTGATCCCAGGTCAGCAGAGGGACACGAGGTTCTAGAAGGGGGTCTTAAGGTGCTGTAAGTGATCTGATCCCAGGTCAGCAGAGGGACATGAGGGTCTAGAAGGGGGTCTTAAGGTGCTGTAAGTGATCTGATCCTAGGTCAGAGGGACATGAGGGTCTAGAAGGGGGTCTTAAGGTGCTGTAAGTGATCTGATCCCAGGTCAGAGGGACATGAGGTTCTAGAAGGGGGTCTTAAGGTGCTGTAAGTGATCTGATCCCAGGTCAGAGGGACATGAGGTTCTAGAAGGGGGTCTTAAGGTGCTGTAAGTGATCTGATCCCAGGTCAGAGGGACATGAGGTTCTAGAAGGGGGTCTTAAGGTGCTGTAAGTGATCTGATCCCAGGTCAGCAGAGGGACATGAGGGTCTAGAAGGGGGTCTTAAGGTGCTGTAAGTGATCTGATCCTAGGTCAGCAGAGGGACATGAGGGTCTAGAAGGGGGTCTTAAGGTGCTCTAAGTGATCTGATCCCATGCATGTGCAAAAAAACTTGTTTCACTCATGAAAGTGAATTTAATCCATCATCAGTTTCATGAGGATTGTGTTTAGACCAACATAGATCATTTTAA
The DNA here is from genome assembly GCF_963971535.1 of Notolepis coatsorum. NCBI lineage: Eukaryota > Metazoa > Chordata > Actinopteri > Aulopiformes > Paralepididae > Notolepis > Notolepis coatsorum. Next base: position 1,767,299 of record NC_140181.1, on the reverse strand, counting down.
ATGCGTTTTATACCTCAGTTGGGGTATCTAGAAGCTGCAACACAATCTTATAAAATGTTCAGTTGTTATCACTATCAGCTCTATTAAATTAAATGAAAAAAGTTCAGTTGCTATCGCATGCACTCATCTGTGTTTCACTACACACATGGGTGCATGCTTACCAGCTGTTCGCCTCTTTTTAATACAACATGCAACACTACTATCACCGACATCTAAGAAGGGAGATCCCCCCTTGAACGGCCCTTCTAAGGTTTCTCTCCTCCACACTGCCTGTAGTGCATTTTTTCCTATTGTTATGTTTTAGTGAGTTTTTCCTTACCTTCGTGTGGGGTATGTGCATGCATTTATTTTGAGCGTATGGACCTTATGGTATTCTTGTTTTTTCTTGACATACTGTGTTACTATGTATTTTTTTCTTCTCGACTTGTTTAAAGAAGACGTGTCTCTGTTAAGCACTTTGAGCTGCACTCAGTGTATGAAAGGTCAGTGATGTACCTGAACGCGTTCAATGAACGATCGTTCATGAACGCGTTCGTATTTTGGGCGAACTTGAACTGAACGTACTGTATATCCGCTAAATGAACGTAATTGAGAACGCGTTCATTCTCAGCGCTGTGTAACGGAGTTCAAAAGTGCGTTCATTCTCAGCACTCTATTATAACGGCGTTCAAAGATGTGCCAGATTTCATATGCATTTCAGCCGAAAACCCAGTTAAAACACACTGTAAACAGGCTTCAAAATTATGCGGAAATCCACCCGATCTGGCAACGCGCCCGTCACCCCCTGCTACGTCATCAACAGTGGAACAGCAGAATCTGCGAGCAGAGCCGAGAGCTGCAGCAGCACTCGCTCAGCGTATGAGCATTTAAAGGGGAACTATCTTATAAATGGCCTTTTTGAGTGTTTAGCATTGTTTCCTAGCTATGTGAACTTATATTAATATGATCTATGTCTCAAAATTCTCATATTGGCGCATTCTTCCAATTCTCCTCTCACAATATTCACCCTCACTGAACTGAGTAATTTGAAAATGTGCCTATATGTGATGTCATATAGTCACTGCTGCATGATAATGTTCAGGCGCCGGGGCCGCGGAGCAGTGGTTTAGGAGCCCAGGCTCAAAACGGCTCGAGATCTTGAGGTAGAAAAATGCTGTTTTTGAGGACTTGATTAGAAATACAAAACAATGAATTAAAAATATATATATATTACAGAGGTGTTCCATAGACTCACAGGAATTGTGTAAAAGTGCCCAAATAGTGAAAGAAATAGTAAAATAGTTCCCCTTTAAAAGAGTTTAACGTTAAAGTCAGTACAGTACTGACTCAGACGGAAACAATCTAACATTTGTCTGTAAACTTTGTCCACCCGGTTTGAAGAAGCAAGTCCGTACATCGACGTCGACAGCAACATTGAGAATATGCAAAGGTCCTGTTTTAGTTTTCATAATAAAGACAATTCATGCAAAGTTTTTCCTCATGTTTTTGAAAATATACTGTAGAGATGAAAGCTGCAGCTGCTACTAGTGTGGACTGAATGGGCGGCAGCAAAGCGTTGTGGAAATGCCAGTATTCCGATTGCCGTCTGTGGTTCAATCATTTTTACAAATAATAGCTTGCAGCAACGTATTGAAAAAAGAACTAACAAAATGGGCCGTTCAATATCTCCTTTATGTTGGAAATGTCAAACAGACCTGGGTACCTACAGTCTATCACTACTTTTGGGAATCTAAGTGTTTATCCAGGTTCTGGGGCCAAGTGATTGATTGAACACTTTATTAACAGATTGCAGAATGGGTACAGTACAGTACAGCTCAGTCATATATGTTATGATGAATTGAAAATGGGGGACCCCGATGTAAACAAGACGAAAGTCTTTCTCTGGTCTGCATCCCCTTAACAATTGTATGTATTGAACTGTACTGTACCCATTCTGCAATCTGTTAATAAACTTATCAATCAATCAATCAATCAATTGTTAAGGGGATGCAGACCAGAGAAAGACTTTCGTCTTGTTTACATCAGGGTCCCCCATTTTCAATTCATCATAACATATATGACATACAGATAGACAGTACTGCTACATCTATACATTTATGACATACCAGATTTGCAAATATAGTACTGTTTGTGATACAAAAAGAGTCCAGAAAAGAGAGTATATACATTTGACGTAGAAACTGTACATTGGGTAGGTGGGGTGGGGTTGGGGGGGGGGAACTGTACATTGGAGGTGGTTGGGTGGGGGGGGGGGGGGGGTGGGTAGGAGGGATGACACCCTTTACAATTCAAACTATTTGATAAACTTCTACTTTTAGCCCGGTGCCCCATTGTATGGACAGACCTAGGATAGGAAAAAATAAATAGATGTCTACATGTGAATGGGCTCGAGGCAAGTGCAATACTGTACAGTGCCTGTCTTGGTTTGCTTTCCTTTTTGCTTGTTTTTCTTTTTGTTTTGTTTTTGCTTGCTTATGGTGTGGATGATGGCATAGAGATAGGGATGTCCGATATTATCGGCCGATATCGGCAGTAAAATGTGATATCGGAAAATATCGGTATCGGTTTAAAAAAAAAAGAAAAACAATAACAATATTTGTTATATATATATCCAGTGAAATGATTAGTTACCTGAAATTATTCAGTTTTTTGGGGGGGGAAACCCTGCATATATCGGTATCGGTTGATATCGGTATCGGAAATTAAGAGTTGGACAATATCGGAATATCGGTATCGGTAAAAAAGCCAATATCGAGCATCCCTACATAGAGATGAACTGGAGGACCCCCCCCCCTTGTCCCAATGTGTGTTTTTGTAATGTAAGTAACTGTACGTGAAAAATCTATAAAAAAAAAAAAAATATTCAAAAAACTAAAAATAACTAAATTAGTTCATTTTTGAAACCATGAACTTTAGTTTAATTTTTTTTATTATGAACTAAACTAGTTCATTTTAAAAATTGTGAACTGTGAACTGAACTAGTTCATGTAGAAAGTGAACTTTCCCAACACTGTGAAAGGTGCTATATAAATGAAGATTATTATTATTATGAGGTAGTAAACCTAGTATAAAAGTGCACCATTTTAGCTGTTGGGGCTAATTAATTACATATGGTTCGTTTTTCTTTAACACATAGAACAAGACAAGCCAGGAGCAAGTTGAGCTGGTGTTTAGTTCAGAATGTTCATTATTTTTCCAAGTTCAAATTCAGAATTAGCGTTTTCTTTCAGACCGCATTCTCAGGCCTTTGTTGAAATTGTTTCAAATGCAATAATAAAATAAAGCTAGGCTGAATGTGTTTAAGCCCTAGCCCTATTTTTTTTTTAATCCGCCTAGAAATACATACCTACGTAAATGGAAGATTGCTCCACTTCTACAAGGTCCATTTGCATGTTCTTGGTATCTGGGGGCATCTATGGATCTCAGGGAATGTATACCCCATGTCAGAAATATTGTGTCTGTTACTAGGCTTGAGTCAATTGTAATGAACCAAAGGAGAATATTACTTTTTTTTGTATATATATATATACTGTATATATCTTTGACGGTGAATAACACCATGCAAACATTTACCAGACATGCAAAATTGCCACTGGGCTCATTCAGCACCTTCTTGAGATCACGTGTACAAGAAATCTAAGCAAATGAATAAAGGGAAGATGATGACAGAAGGTTTTGTAGATGCAGTACTGAATTCTGCCATTCGGACACATGCCATTTGAAATGCGGCATGTGGGCAGCGGTGTACTGCAAAAAGTCTATGATGTACTGCAAAAAGAATAATCCAATTATCTGATCGCCATTCCAAGTTCTGATCGCGATCATGTTTCCAACGTAATCCAGCATTGAACATGAACGGGAGGGGCCCTCGTTGATGCAACTGTGGTAACCGCTTGTCTTGCCCGAGTGTTTAGACCCCGCCCGCACGCAGCAGCTCGGCCTAGACAACAAGCCACATCGTTTCAAATGGAGTGCAATAGCGGCCGCAAGGCGTTAGGCGGCGGTATTGGCCGTTTGCGATCTCAGACCCATTCAGGACAGCCTGCCCGACGAATTATCAATGGAGATAGCGAATAAAAGAAATAACGATCCAGAAACGTGTTAACACGTTAACGGCACCCAGAGTGTTAACACTTTCAGTGCCCAGCAGGGGGCGCACATTTAGTGCTTGAATGCCCACCATCCACTGCAATGTTAGCATTAATATCGCCTAATCTATGTTTTAAATTATGGCTATGTGTCTAATCTGCCCGTCGCATTATCAATGACTCATTTCCAGTCAACATTGTCGAAGCGGATTGTTTTTTTATCGGTTCATTTCCGTTTTATAGCATTTTGAAAAGCCCTCGTTTTCACGAGAAAAAAAAGTTTCCATGATAATCGCCCAGTACTGTAATATTCTAGAACGTTGTCATTTTTCGGCCTATTTATGAATAGTTTTCAAATAAACGCTAGATTATCGATAGTATATGTGTACGTGTGCACGCTGGTGCCGCTCGCTGAAAATCGATTCTCTCAGTTCCTGATCGCTCTTACAGTCAAACAGCCATATCACATTATAGGGGAAAAGCTTATATCTCCGTGAAAACGGGTCTGATTATCCTAAGACTGGTAAAATAGATTCCTTACCTGAGATCAGATGGTATCCAAATGGATTATTCCAATTCCTGATCGCCATTCCAAAAATCAATCCTTTTATTGATCCCACAGGTATACTGTAAAACACATTACACGCTGTGCTGAGGGTCCAGAATGAATCGGATCGGCTCCGGTTACATGCGTGAGAAGTAAAATGTGGATTCCGGAGTTTTTTCTTCTCATCCATTTTCATCGAGTCCAATCCAAAATGGTGCATTACCATCTGGGAGACGATAGGGGGCGCTTTTTTCACATCTGAGCGCCTGGCGGGGCAGGATTACCAAACGGAAGACTCGGTTGATGAAATATGAATTCAAATCGCTAATAAAAAAAAAATCTGAGAATTCTCGTGATGGGCATTCAAAGTGTTAAGAGGTTAATAAATAAAAATACATACAGATTTGAAGTAGTGAATGTTATTTCATTCAGTACAGACATGTAGCCTATAACTACAGACATGTAGCATATACCCCGGATTCTGATTGTCTAAGAATTCACAACATTCTGAAATATATGCCGATATATCAGTTAGCAACAAAACTATAATTGCCTTCCTGTAGTGATCCTGAATATAAAAAGTGGCTCAACTTACCCCGGTCTCACCTAGATATATATATATATATATATATATATATATATATATATATATATATATATATATATATATATATATATATATATATAATACAAAAACATTTAATAATCTAAGTTCAGTAAAAAACATTTAATAATCTAAATTCAGTAAGCTAATTTGGCTTGGCAAGATTTCTTGAATCGAGTTGAAAATACGGGAAAGTGGGAAGGGATACCAGAAGATTTAATTAGTGTTTACTGCAGAGCAGAGGTACTGGGAGACCCAGGTCACTGACCAGACACTCCATCAGTGATGGCTGTCAGAATGTAGAGCTATTCAACACTTATTATAACAAAGAAACACCACTTCCAGCGCCTTTAACCGCTACACCGCCCGCCCGCCCCTCCTCACCTCATGACGTCCATGGGATGCTCCTCGCCAGGCGTGGGCGTGAGCGGCGCCAGGCGCATCACCTCGGCCGCGTTCCAGAGTGGCTCCTTCAGGTAGCGCCTCTCGATGTTGCGCTCCAGGTTGGCCAGCCGCAGCACCGCCAGGTCCAGCGGGTGGGTGGCGATGCGCGGCAGGTCGGACCACTCCTTCTTGGTCCGCACGATCCAGTCGTCTCGGGGGTCCGCGTCGTGCTCGTAGTACTGGAGGTCGTCCCGCGTGGAGTCGGGCTCTGGGACCGTGTAGGGCTGAGGAGAGGAGCAGGGAGTAAAGAAGGACACAGAGGTGAGGCTCTGGGACCGTGTAGGGCTGAGGAGAGGAGCAGGGAGTAAAGAAGGAGACTGAGAGGTGAGGCTCTGGGACCGTGTAGGGCTGAGGAGAGGAGCAGGGAGTAAAGAAGGAGGCTGAGAGGTGAGGCTCTGGGACCGTGTAGGGCTGAGGAGAGGAGCAGGGAGTAAAGAAGGAGGCTGAGAGGTGAGGCTCTGGGACCGTGTAGGGCTGAGGAGAGGAGCAGGGAGTAAAGAAGGAGGCTGAGAGGTGAGGCTCTGGGACCGTGTAGGGCTGAGGAGAGAGAGGAGCAGGGAGTAAAGAAGGAGACTGAGAGGTGAGGCTCTGGGACCGTGTAGGGCTGAGGAGAGAGAGGAGCAGGGAGTAAAGAAGGACACTGAGAGGTGAGGCTCTGGGACCGTGTAGGGCTGAGGAGAGGAGCAGGGAGTAAAGAAGGAGGCTGAGAGGTGAGGCTCTGGGACCGTGTAGGGCTGAGGAGAGGAGCAGGGAGTAAAGAAGGAGGAGGGACCGGTCCCAAAATGACATCACGTCATAAATCAAGCTCTCCAGACTGTCTAAACATAATTTGCGTTTTTTTAACCATGTCACAACAGCAGTGAGTGTATATTTTCAGCAATAAGTTTGTTTACCAATAGGTTGAAGTGTTATTAGTGAGATTTTAGTTTTTGAAATGTGTTGTGATCGCGAAAATCCGCCATTTTGAAAAAGCACCCGTCGCTGAATGTAGTCATTTTGAGAAGAGGACATCCAGAGCTTTCTATGAGCGTTGGAATTTTTTTAAACTACACTTCCCAAAGGCTTCTAGCTCCCTTCAAACAAATTACTTGCTTATGAATCTTTTTTAATTCTTATTACTCGGGATTATATACGACAAAACTGAACGTTATTGGCGCAGTTTGTTTGTCTCCCCTATTTTGAGCATTTAGCAACCATCCGATTTGAAATCAGTTTCAAAATGGCGGAGCTGTTGAAAGAATAAAAAACATACTGTACATACAGTAGATTTAAATCTCTGTTCTTCATGCATGCCTGGTGACACTAAATCCAAATTGAACTATGCCATTTGAAAGAGGATCTGGCCCGATCCATAGTGTGCAAGTTGGCTATAATAAGGTCATTTATAGGCCTCATATTCTATATTCTATAATAATATTTCAAATTGCATGGGTCCGGATGGCAGAATTCAGTACTGTATCTATAGAACCTTCCGTTTAATCATCTTCCCTTTATTAATTTCCTTAGATTATTTGTACACATGATCTCAAGAAGGTACTGAACGAGATCAGTGGCAGTTTTTAATGTCTGGTCATTTTTTGCATGGTGTTATTCACTGTCAAAGTGAAAAATCATAATTCATATTCTCCTTTGTTTCGTCGATTTAAGCAAGCCTAGTAATAGACACAATATTTCTGACATTGGGAATACATTCACTGAGGTCCATAGATGTCCCTAGATACCAAGAACATGCAAATAGACCTTGTAGAAGTGGAGCAAACTTCCATTTACTTTTTCAGAAAATATGGCTCCGGGCTTAAGAGCAGGGGAGGAAATTAGGCCACTTTACTCGCCAAATGCGAGTATTTTTTAAGTTTGGCGAGTGATTCATGAAGACCACTCGCCAGTCTGGCGAGTATACAAAAAAATAAAACATTCTGCAATCACTGCACTGGCAAACAGTGCGCGTCTTCTGAGTGTTCGCTTTAGTTGACAGTGCCACGAGAGCACTGCACAAGACCACCCGCGGACATATAATGTTTAATAAACGTTTGCGCAGTACTGGCCAACCCGCGGACATATAATAATAAAAGTCCCGCGGTACTACTAGGCTAGCCATCAGGAGCACTCGCAAACAGATAACGTTAAACACAGCAGAATATGGAAAACAGACAGACTGACCAACGGGGAACTGCATCCAACCCTAGTACAACCATCGAGTATAAGTTACTAAGGACACATTTAAATCAGAGGTGTAATGTTGTCTACTGGAACTGTATACAGTAGTTAGCTTCTAGTTAGCGTTTTAGATATAGGTGCTTGCTAGCTAACGTTAGCCCCGTGTGCTCAAAGCAGCCATCTAGGTGTATATCTGTTATGACTATAATGTTTCCAAAAAAGCACCGGACTACGACGTAAGGTTAGACATTTTATTTCATGCTCAAAAGCCCCTGGCTTGCACATCGCAGTCACGAAAGGGGCTAGCTCAACCAGTGCACTGTGCACAACAGCACACCAACCCAACTGACGTTACCACAACACTTGACGGTACTTCACAGCACTGTCGTAAGACCACCGTGCTGTCTTAAAGGCACAGTGTGCCTACCCAGATGCATACACAACATTGACGCGGCTTGACATACAAAGAAGTAATTATCACAATTAGCGATTTTTTTTGTCTGGTAAAAAATCTGTTTGGCTGGTAAAAAAAATCAGATACTCGCCAGTTGGCTGGTAAGCCAAAAAGTTAGTTTCCTCCCCTGCTTAAGAGGTTAACATGGCAGCTGGAGTCCATCTGTAGTTATTTTACCTGGAACTCAGCCACTGGTGTTTCTACAATCGCATCAGCGTCACTGGTTACCGGCTGGGGAGCCACCTGGAAACAAAATCAAGGGTAAATATAGAGTTTTTAATATCCTTTTTTGGGGCCGTTTGTCAACTTTCCTAAATGTGTAAAGTGTAAATGTGACAGATCCCTGTGAGCATAGCCACAGCACAAGCCACTCTCGCCACCATCTGGGCAACTGCTGTAACTGCAGCCGTGGGGCTGAACATCATCCTAACCAATGACATAACTTTTTAAAGCCACACTTGGTTTAAGGGTCAAGACTATTGAGATGAACAACGGAACGGTTTCCTGCCTTCAGATGCAGGTCAGCTGCGATGACGCGCTGCTCCAGGTCCTCCACCCACTGGAGGGCGCTGACGTCCGTCTCCAAGGCTCTCTCCTGCACCTGCCAGGGCTGCTGCAGAGCCTCCATCAGGGCGTCGCCATCCTCCACCTTCATCTCAAACATGGGGTCTAGTGGAGCAGAACAGAAGGGTGTAAATCACCTCAAACATGGGGTCTAGTGGAGCAGAACAGAAGGGTGTAAATCACCTCAAACATGGGGTCTAGTGGAGCAGAACAGAAGGGTGTAAATCAACTCAAACATGGGGTCTAGTGGAGCAGAACAGAAGGGTGTAAATCAACTCAAACATGGGGTCTAGTGGAGCAGAACAGAAGGGTGTAAATCACCTCAAACATGGGGTCTAGTGGAGCAGAACAGAAGGGTGTAAATCACCTCAAACATGGGGTCTAGTGGAGCAGAACAGAAGGGTGTAAATCAACTCAAACATGGGGTCTAGTGGAGCAGAACAGAAGGGTGTAAATCAACTCAAACATGGGGTCTAGTGGAGCAGAACAGAAGGGTGTAAATCAACTCAAACATGGGGTCTAGTGGAGCAGAACAGAAGGGTGTAAATCAACTCAAACATGGGGTCTAGTGGAGCAGAACAGAAGGGTGTAAATCAACTCAAACATGGGGTCTAGTGGAGCAGAACAGAAGGGTGTAAATCAACTCAAACATGGGGTCTAGTGGAGCAGAACAGAAGGGTGTAAATCAACTCAAACATGGGGTCTAGTGGAGCAGAACAGAAGGGTGTAAATCACCTCAAACATGGGGTCTAGTGGAGCAGAACAGAAGGGTGTAAATCAACTCAAACATGGGGTCTAGTGGAGCAGAACAGAAGGGTGTAAATCAACTCAAACATGGGGTCTAGTGGAGCAGAACAGAAGGGTGTAAATCAACTCAAACATGGGGTCTAGTGGAGCAGAACAGAAGGGTGTAAATCAACTCAAACATGGGGTCTAGTGGAGCAGAACAGAAGGGTGTAAATCAACTCAAACATGGGGTCTAGTGGAGCAGAACAGAAGGGTGTAAATCAACATGGAGACGAGAAAGGGAAGATCAAACGTGAAACAAGAAGTGAGACCGGATGTTGAGTAAACAGGGCGCACCGTTGACCGGCTTGGTGCACATGTGGGCCAGGCTCTCCATGTGTTTGGCCAGGTGCTTGTGGAGCACCCTCTCCCTGATGCCCCTGGGGTGCAGCGCCTGCAGGGTGTACTGCAGCTCCTCTGGGTCCCGGATCCACCACCAGCCGCGGACCAGCGCTGGAAACGCATCACATTCAAAACACAAGCACAGACTGGACTCGCCCACAACATGTTTTGTTGACATAGATTAGGGCTGGGCGATAAAACGTTAACGATAATTATCGCGATATATTCTAATAATCGATAATAAAAATTATATCAAAAATTTTAAATACAGTTTGAAACCGTCTGTACACAGTAGGCTATGTGTGCTAGCTAAGGATGGGTACCGAATTCGGTACTTTTGAGGTACCGAACCGAAACACGTCGGTACTACCGAGTATCGAATCAAGTGAGATACCAATTTTTTTTTTTTATTCCTTTTTTTTTACTTTTTTCTTTTCATGTCAACGTTCACACGCACAATATATGCTTACCTAGGATTTGACTTGATTCAACAACAAAGCAGTCGGAGCAATGACAAGCCGAAAACTGTCGAAATTGTAGTTATTTGAAGTTTGGATTTTTTTTTTACGACTGAAAATTAAATGTCTTGAGACTAAAGTACCGAAAAAAGGTACCGTTGGGTACCGGTATCGATTCACAGGTACCGGTACCGGTTCAAATGTGAAAGGTACCCATCCCTAGTGCTAGCAGAGTCGCGAGTCACGGACGGTTTGTCCACCAAAACAAAAAGCGCCAAAAGATAGAAAAGAAACGAGCAGAGCCAGAACTGTTGACTCCCCTGGAGCCACAGCCAGCAGAGAAGCCGGTTTACTTTCACTTTTAAACCAGCTGCAGCCTGAGAACTAGAGTGTGAGGGGATGTAACACTAAAGATGGCGGCAACGACAAAGAATTGCTGCAAAATAAACATACATTTGTTGTTTAATAATAATAATAAAAAATATATATATTTAATGCTAATAAAAATATCAATAATTATCGACATCGAACGATAAAAATGTTCGCCATATTGCCCAGCCCTAACATATATTACAACATCCACCCACAGTGTGTCAGCCAAAACCAACACTGAGATATACAGTACACAGCAGAGCAATCTCATCAGAAACACTATTTGAGATGCTGGAATGGACTTGACCACCAAGCCTGGTTCATTTGAGCATTTTGTATGTTGTATAGTGTTTGGTCTTTATTATTTTTTTACTGTATGAAGCACAATCTCAGGAGGCTCATACAGAACCAAGCATTTCACTGTAATGTACCTTCTGTGTGAGGATTACTGTAATGTACCTTCTGTGTGAGGATTACTGTAATGTACCTTCTGTGTGAGGGTTAGGGTACCTTCTGTGTGAGGGTTAGGGTACCTTCTGTGTGAGGGTTAGGGTACCCTCTGTGTGAGGGTTAGGGTACCTTCTGTGTGAGGGTTAGGGTACCCTCTGTGTGAGGGTTAGGGTACCTTCTGTGTGAGGGTTAGGGTACCTTCTGTGTGAGGGTGAGGGTTAGGGTACGATTCTGTGTGAGGGTTAGGGTACGATTCTGTGTGAGGGTTAGGGTTAGGGTACGATTCTGTGTGAGGGTTAGGGTTAGGGTACGATTCTGTGTGAGGGTTAGGGTTAGGGTACGATTCTGTGTGAGGGTTAGGGTTAGGGTACGATTCTGTGTGAGGGTTAGGGTTAGGGTACGATTCTGTGTGAGGGTTAGGGTACGATTCTGTGTGAGGGTTAGGGTTAGGGTACCTTCTGTGTGAGGGTTAGGGTACCCTCTGTGTGAGGGTTAGGGTTCCTTCTGTGTGAGGGTTAGGGTACCTTCTGTGTGAGGGTTAGGGTACCCTCTGTGTGAGGGTTAGGGTACCCTCTGTGTGAGGGTTAGGGTACCCTCTGTGTGAGGGTTAGGGTTAGGGTACCCTCTGTGTGAGGGTTAGGGTACCCTCTGTGTGAGGGTTAGGGTTCCTTCTGTGTGAGGGTTAGGGTTAGGGTACCTTCTGTGTGAGGGTTAGGGTACCCTCTGTGTGAGGGTTAGGGTACCCTCTGTGTGAGGGTTAGGGTTAGGGTACCTTCTGTGTGAGGGTTAGGGTACCCTCTGTGTGAGGGTTAGGGTTAGGGTACCCTCTGTGTGAGGGTTAAGGTTCCTTCTGTGTGAGGGTTAGGGTTAGGGTACCCTCTGTGTGAGGGTTAGGGTACCCTCTGTGTGAGGGTTAGGGTTAGGGTTAGAGATGTTCCGATACCATTTTTTCCTTTCCGATCCGATTCCGATACCTAAGCTTTGGGTATCGGCCGATACCGATACTTATCCGATACCAGTGCATACATTAAAAAAATTAAAAAATATTATATAAATTATAAAACGTTTTTTTTTTTAATACAGCTACTGTTTTATATATACTGTTTTTTAGTAATAACTATAAAGTAATGGTATTTATTCAACAACAGGTGATTGTATAGATTAGTATTAGTATCAGTAATTGAAAACTATCTCCAATGAGTTCACCCACGGAAAGGTTGTTGGCACATTAGTTCCACACGGACATTATTCGTTGCTGCGGCTCCGTTTAGTACCAGAGGCTCTGTTGTTGTGATTTTTGCACAATAAATATTCAACATTCTCTTTTGAGACTCCGCCTCAGACTCTTATCATTTGGCACTAAAAGCTAAACATTGTCGCCGATATGGCTGTCCGCAACATGTCATTAATTGTGTACGCGACGTGCAATTGTGCAATGACAACATTACCGTGAGCTATGTTAGCTAGCATGAGCTACCGCTATATGGAAAGACTGTAACGTTACTGCCGGTGACAGTGATTTAACTTGGAATACTCCTCTGCCACCTTGCTGTACTTTGCTTGCAGATCTGCAGCCATTATTGCTGGATTATGTGAATAGCCCCAACTTTAGCCAAGGTAACGTCAAAGCTAGCTTTCGGTTAGCTGTTCAATGCTAATAACACCAGCCACCAAGCGAACTCATCAGAGCTCCCTGTCAACAGCGCTGTCGGGACAATGGCATTTTAAGAAAGTATCTGCTCTGCTGTTAATGGCAATTGACACTTTAATTCACGGTCGATTAAGCACACGTTTGTTTTATAATGCTCACCCAGCGAAGTATGAGTATATAAAGTATCTACAGAGCCCAACGTCCGCAGTGTTGTTGATAAATTACGTCATGGTATCGGAGCGCAACATTAGAGGGTACTCGCCGATACCGATACCAGCATTTTAGGCAGTATCGGCGGCATTTCCGATACTGGTATCGGAACAACTCTAGTTAGGGTACCCTCTGTGTGAGGGTTAGGGTTAGGGTACCCTCTGTGTGAGGGTTAGGGTACCCTCTGTGTGAGGGTTAGGGTACCTTCTGTGTGAGGGTTAGGGTACCCTCTGTGTGAGGGTTAGGGTACCTTCTGTGTGAGGGTTAGGGTACCTTCTGTGTGAGGGTTAGGGTACCCTCTGTGTGAGGGTTAGGGTACCCTCTGTGTGAGGGTTAGGGTACCCTCTGTGTGAGGGTTAGGGTACCCTCTGTGTGAGGGTTAGGGTACCCTCTGTGTGAGGGTTAGGGTACCCTCTGTGTGAGGGTTAGGGTACCCTCTGTGTGAGGGTTAGGGTTAGGGTACCCTCTGTGTGAGGGTTAGGGTACCTTCTGTGTGAGGGTTAGGGTTAGGGTACCCTGTGTGAGGGTTAGGGTACCTTCTGTGTGAGGGTTAGGGTTAGGGTACCCTCTGTGTGAGGGTTAGGGTACCCTCTGTGTGAGGGTTAGGGTTAGGGTACCCTCTGTGTGAGGGTTAGGGTTAGGGTACCCTCTGTGTGAGGGTTAGGGTTAGGGTACCCTCTGTGTGAGGGTTAGGATACCCTCTGTGTGAGGGTTAGGGTTAGGGTACCCTCTGTGTGAGGGTTAGGGTTAGGGTACCCTCTGTGTGAGGGTTAGGGTTAGGGTACCCTCTGTGTGAGGGTTAGGGTTAGGGTACCCTCTGTGTGAGGGTTAGGGTACCCTCTGTGTGAGGGTTAGGGTTAGGGTACCCTCTGTGTGAGGGTTAGGGTTAGGGTACCCTCTGTGTGAGGGTTAGGGTACCCTCTGTGTGAGGGTTAGGGTACCCTCTGTGTGAGGGTTAGGATACCCTCTGTGTGAGGGTTAGGGTACCCTCTGTGTGAGGGTTAGGGTACCCTCTGTGTGAGGGTTAGGGTACCCTCTGTGTGAGGGTTAGGGTTAGGGTACCCTCTGTGTGAGGGTTAGGGTACCCTCTGTGTGAGGGTTAGGGTACCCTCTGTGTGAGGGTTAGGGTACCCTCTGTGTGAGGGTTAGGGTACCCTCTGTGTGAGGGTTAGGGTACCCTCTGTGTGAGGGTTAGGGTACCCTCTGTGTGAGGGTTAGGGTACCTTCTGTGTGAGGGTTAGGGTTAGGGTACCCTCTGTGTGAGGGTTAGGGTACCTTCTGTGTGAGGGTTAGGGTTAGGGTACCCTCTGTGTGAGGGTTAGGGTACCTGCTGGGATGGGCTTCACCACCAGCTGAGTGAAGTACTGCTGCTCCAGCTCCTGGAACACCGTGTTGGGGGGCCGGCCGCGCCGCTTGGCTCCTCGCACGCCTCGCCGGGCAGGACTGCTGCCCCTGCTGCCCCTCCTGCGCCTGCGACACGGCCTGCCAGGGAGGGGGGGGGTCGGGGGGACGGTGGCAGGTGCGGGGGCTACTGTAGGGATGTCCTGTGCTAGGACTGGGGTCAGGGGGTCAGGCGGACACAGGCCAGCCAGGAGTGGAGCAGACTAGGGTGGGAGGTAAAAAAATACATTATTATTAGTATCATGAGAAGTCTGAAGTGCTCAGTTTAGTCTTAGTGCCAAACTAAAAGCCATCGTCGTCTGGAAGGCATACCTGCAGGATCTGTGGGAGGAGTTTCGGCGGCGCGCTGCCGGGTGAGGGCGGGGCCTGGGGCTCCGTCAGAGACTCCGAGTCACACGGCTGTTTGGGGAGGAGGTTGAACCACTGTCCCCGCTTCTCTGCCATGTCCTTCACGCCGTCCTCCGATTGGTTGAACCACTGTCCCCGCTTCTCTGCCATGTCCTTCACGCCGTCCTCCGATTGGTTGAACCACTGTCCCCGCTTCTCTGCCATGTCCTTCACGCCGTCCTCCGATTGGTTGCCCTCCGGAGCGTCACCCGCCGCCGGGCCCATGCCGTTGGTCACAGAGCCCTGCTGCGATTGGCTGAGCCAGCTCTGGAAGGCGGTCTGCGTGAGGTCCGTGGTGCCGCCAGCCAGCGAGCCGGGCCCCTCCTCGCCCCCGGACTTGCCGCTGCGCCGACGCCGGCGGCTCTTGGCCGTGCGCAGGTGAAGCTCCACCTCGGGTTTGATCTTGCGGGGGCGCCCGCGGCCTCTCGGCCGGCTCATGAGGGAGGCGGTGCCCGGCAGGGGGTCCTTCTCCTCCGGAGATACGGTCTGGGACTGGCCAGGGGGAGCGGAGGAAGGAGGAGAGGGGAGGGTAGGAGGGGCAGTGGTGGAAACGGGAGTCTCCTCAACTTTGGGCTCCACTTTGGGCTCTCTCTTGAAGAGGGTGATGGGCACCTCGGCCACGAGGACGTCTCCTGAAGCTGCGAGACGGAGCACAAGGTTCAAAAGGTTTACAGCAGATAGAGACGGAGCACAAGGTTCAAAAGGTTTACAGCAGATAGAGACGGAGCACAAGGTTCAAAAGGTTTACAGCAGATAGAGAGACGGAGCACAAGGTTCAAAAGGTTTACAGCAGATAGAGAGACGGAGCACAAGGTTCAAAAGGTTTACAGCAGATAGAGAGACGGAGCACAAGGTTCAAAAGGTTTACAGCAGATAGAGACGGAGCACAAGGTTCAAAAGGTTTACAGCAGATAGAGAGACGGAGCACAAGGTTCAAAAGGTTTACAGCAGATAGAGAGACGGAGCACAAGGTTCAAAAGGTTTACAGCAGATAGAGAGACGGAGCACAAGGTTCAAAAGGTTTACAGCAGATAGAGACGGAGCACAAGGTTCAAAAGGTTTACAGCAGATAGAGAGACGGAGCACAAGGTTCAAAAGGTTTACAGCAGATAGAGAGACGGAGCACAAGGTTCAAAAGGTTTACAGCAGATAGAGAGACGGAGCACAAGGTTCAAAAGGTTTACAGCAGATAGAGACGGAGCACAAGGTTCAAAAGGTTTACAGCAGATAGAGAGACGGAGCACAAGGTTCAAAAGGTTTACAGCAGATAGAGAGACGGAGCACAAGGTTCAAAAGGTTTACAGCAGATAGAGAGACGGAGCACAAGGTTCAAAAGGTTTACAGCAGATAGAGAGACGGAGCACAAGGTTCAAAAGGTTTACAGCAGATAGAGACGGAGCACAAGGTTCAAAAGGTTTACAGCAGATAGAGACGGAGCACAAGGTTCAAAAGGTTTACAGCAGATAGAGAGACGGAGCACAAGGTTCAAAAGGTTTACAGCAGATAGAGAGACGGAGCACAAGGTTCAAAAGGTTTACAGCAGATAGAGAGACGGAGCACAAGGTTCAAAAGGTTTACAGCAGATAGAGAGAGCCAAAGCCGTTCTAAGGGGTTTGTGTTCAGACTCACTCAGGATCTCCTCGGGCCCCTCCACCAGAACCCCCCCGAGGTGCGGCAGGGCCAGGTATCTGCGGCGGAACCGGTCCTGACCCAGACATATAGCCCGCATGGAATGGGATGATTGCAGCAGCTTTTTACGGAAAAATGCTTGCCGCTGTGGAGAAATGAAATTAGGGAGTATTAATATTAGTCATATGAAACTAACAAGAATGAGTAAGGAGTCTTGAGTAGCCTTACCTTGGTTAGCTTATCTATCTGTCTTTCAAGCTCTGGAATGCTGGCATTTGTAGGGCTCTCACTCTGAAACAGAAGGTAAAATGATGAGCAGGCTATAACGCAGATATTATTCATGATCACAGATATAAAAAAAAAGTAGACTATAGAAGACGTGGACTATAGAAGACATGGACTATAGAAGACATGGACTATAGAAGACATGGACTATAGAAGACATGGACTATAGAAGACGTGGACTATAGAAGACGTGGACTATAGACTATAGAAGACGTGGATTATAGAAGACGTGGACTATAGACTATAGAAGACGTGGACTATAGACTATAGAAGACATGGACTATAGAAGACATGGACTATAGACTATAGAAGACATGGACTATAGAAGACGTGGACTATAGACTATAGAAGACATGGACTATAGAAGACATGGACTATAGACTATAGAAGACATGGACTATAGAAGACATGGACTATAGAAGACATGGATTATAGAAGACATGGATTATAGAAGACATGGACTATAGACTATAGAAGACGTGGACTATAGACTATAGAAGACATGGACTATAGAAGACATGGACTATAGAAGACATGGACTATAGAAGACATGGATTATAGAAGACATGGACTATAGACTATAGAAGACATGGATTATAGAAGACATGGACTATAGACTATAGAAGACATGGACTATAGACTATAGAAGACATGGACTATAGAAGACATGGACTATAGAAGACATGGACTATAGACTATAGAAGACATGGACTATAGACTATAGAAGACATGGACTATAGACTATAGAAGACGTGGACTATAGACTATAGAAGACGTGGACTATAGACTATAGAAGACATGGACTATAGAAGACATGGACTATAGACTATAGAAGACGTGGACTATAGACTATAGAAGACATGGACTATAGACTATAGAAGACATGGACTATAGACTATAGAAGACATGGACTATAGAAGACGTGGACTATAGAAGACATGGACTATAGAAGACATGGACTATAGAAGACATGGACTATAGACTATAGAAGACGTGGACTATAGACTATAGAAGACGTGGACTATAGACTATAGAAGACATGGACTATAGAAGACATGGACTATAGACTATAGAAGACGTGGACTATAGACTATAGAAGACATGGACTATAGACTATAGAAGACATGGACTATAGAAGACGTGGACTATAGAAGACATGGACTATAGAAGACATGGACTATAGAAGACATGGACTATAGACTATAGAAGACATGGACTATAGACTATAGAAGACATGGACTATAGACTATAGAAGACATGGACTATAGACTATAGAAGACATGGACTATAGACTATAGAAGACGTGGACTATAGACTATAGAAGACATGGACTATAGAAGACATGGACTATAGACTATAGAAGACGTGGACTATGGACTATAGAAGACATGGACTATAGAAGACATGGACTATAGACTATAGAAGACATGGACTATAGACTATAGAAGACATGGACTATAGACTATAGAAGACATGGACTATAGACTATAGAAGACATGGACTATAGACTATAGAAGACATGGACTATAGACTATAGAAGACATGGACTATAGACTATAGAAGACGTGGACTATAGACTATAGAAGACATGGACTATAGACTATAGAAGACATGGACTATAGAAGACGTGGACTATAGACTATAGAAGACATGGACTATAGACTATAGAAGACATGGACTATAGAAGACATGGACTATAGACTATAGAAGACATGGACTATAGAAGACATGGACTATAGAAGACGTGGACTATAGAAGACGTGGACTATAGAAGACATGGACTATAGACTATAGAAGACATGGACTATAGACTATAGAAGACATGGACTATAGAAGACATGGACTATAGAAGACATGGACTATAGAAGACATGGACTATAGAAGACATGGACTATAGAAGACATGGACTATAGAAGACGTGGACTATAGAAGACATGGACTATAGAAGACATGGACTATAGAAGACGTGGACTATAGACTATAGAAGACATGGACTATAGACTATAGAAGACATGGACTATAGACTATAGAAGACATGGACTATAGAAGACATGGACTATAGAAGACATGGACTATAGAAGACGTGGACTATAGACTATAGAAGACGTGGACTATAGAAGACATGGACTATAGAAGACGTGGACTATAGAAGACATGGACTATAGAAGACGTGGACTATAGAAGACGTGGACTATAGAAGACATGGACTATAGAAGACATGGACTATAGAAGACATGGACTATAGACTATAGAAGACGTGGACTATAGACTATAGAAGACGTGGACTATAGAAGACGTGGACTATAGAAGACATGGACTATAGAAGACATGGACTATAGAAGACGTGGACTATAGACTATAGAAGACGTGGACTATAGACTATAGAAGACATGGACTATAGAAGACATGGATTATAGAAGACGTGGACTATAGAAGACATGGACTATAGAAGACGTGGACTATAGAAGACGTGGACTATAGAAGACATGGACTATAGAAGACATGGACTATAGAAGACATGGACTATAGACTATAGAAGACGTGGACTATAGACTATAGAAGACGTGGACTATAGAAGACGTGGACTATAGAAGACATGGACTATAGAAGACATGGACTATAGAAGACGTGGACTATAGACTATAGAAGACGTGGACTATAGAAGACATGGACTATAGAAGACATGGACTATAGACTATAGAAGACATGGATTATAGAAGACATGGACTATAGAAGACATGGACTATAGACTATAGAAGACGTGGACTATAGAAGACATGGACTATAGACTATAGAAGACGTGGACTATAGAAGACGTGGACTATAGAAGACGTGGACTATAGACTATAGAAGACGTGGACTATAGAAGACGTGGACTATAGAAGACATGGACTATAGAAGACATGGACTATAGAAGACGTGGACTATAGACTATAGAAGACATGGACTATAGAAGACATGGACTATAGAAGACGTGGACTATAGAAGACATGGACTATAGAAGACATGGACTATAGACTATAGAAGACATGGACTATAGACTATAGAAGACATGGACTATAGAAGACATGGACTATAGAAGACATGGACTATAGAAGACGTGGACTATAGAAGACATGGACTATAGAAGACATGGACTATAGAAGACGTGGACTATAGACTATAGAAGACATGGACTATAGAAGACATGGACTATAGAAGACATGGACTATAGAAGACGTGGACTATAGACTATAGAAGACGTGGACTATAGAAGACATGGACTATAGAAGACGTGGACTATAGACTATAGAAGACATGGACTATAGAAGACGTGGACTATAGAAGACATGGACTATAGAAGACGTGGACTATAGAAGACATGGACTATAGAAGACATGGACTATAGAAGACGTGGACTATAGACTATAGAAGACATGGACTATAGAAGACATGGACTATAGACTATAGAAGACATGGACTATAGAAGACATGGACTATAGACTATAGAAGACATGGACTATAGAAGACATGGACTATAGAAGACGTGGACTATAGAAGACATGGACTATAGACTATAGAAGACATGGACTATAGACTATAGAAGACATGGACTATAGACTATAGAAGACATGGACTATAGAAGACATGGACTATAGACTATAGAAGACATGGACTATAGACTATAGAAGACATGGACTATAGAAGACGTGGACTATAGACTATAGAAGACATGGACTATAGACTATAGAAGACATGGACTATAGACTATAGAAGACATGGACTATAGAAGACATGGACTATAGAAGACGTGGACTATAGACTATAGAAGACGTGGACTATAGACTATAGAAGACATGGACTATAGAAGACGTGGACTATAGAAGACATGGATTATAGAAGACGTGGACTATAGAAGACGTGGACTATAGAAGACATGGACTATAGAAGACATGGACTATAGAAGACGTGGACTATAGAAGACATGGACTATAGAAGACATGGACTATAGACTATAGAAGACGTGGACTATAGACTATAGAAGACGTGGACTATAGAAGACGTGGACTATAGAAGACATGGACTATAGAAGACATGGACTATAGAAGACGTGGACTATAGACTATAGAAGACGTGGACTATAGAAGACATGGACTATAGAAGACATGGACTATAGACTATAGAAGACATGGATTATAGAAGACATGGACTATAGAAGACATGGACTATAGACTATAGAAGACGTGGACTATAGACTATAGAAGACGTGGACTATAGAAGACGTGGACTATAGAAGACGTGGACTATAGACTATAGAAGACGTGGACTATAGAAGACGTGGACTATAGAAGACATGGACTATAGAAGACATGGACTATAGAAGACGTGGACTATAGACTATAGAAGACATGGACTATAGAAGACATGGACTATAGAAGACGTGGACTATAGAAGACATGGACTATAGAAGACATGGACTATAGACTATAGAAGACATGGACTATAGAAGACATGGACTATAGAAGACATGGACTATAGACTATAGAAGACATGGACTATAGAAGACATGGACTATAGAAGACATGGACTATAGAAGACGTGGACTATAGAAGACATGGACTATAGAAGACATGGACTATAGAAGACGTGGACTATAGACTATAGAAGACATGGACTATAGAAGACATGGACTATAGAAGACATGGACTATAGAAGACGTGGACTATAGACTATAGAAGACATGGACTATAGAAGACGTGGACTATAGACTATAGAAGACGTGGACTATAGAAGACGTGGACTATAGACTATAGAAGACGTGGACTATAGAAGACATGGACTATAGAAGACATGGACTATAGAAGACGTGGACTATAGAAGACGTGGACTATAGACTATAGAAGACATGGACTATAGAAGACATGGACTATAGACTATAGAAGACGTGGACTATAGACTATAGAAGACATGGACTATAGAAGACATGGACTATAGACTATAGAAGACATGGACTATAGAAGACATGGACTATAGACTATAGAAGACGTGGACTATAGACTATAGAAGACGTGGACTATAGAAGACATGGACTATAGACTATAGAAGACGTGGACTATAGAAGACATGGACTATAGAAGACATGGACTATAGAAGACGTGGACTATAGAAGACGTGGACTATAGAAGACATGGACTATAGACTATAGAAGACGTGGACTATAGAAGACGTGGACTATAGAAGACGTGGACTATAGACTATAGAAGACATGGACTATAGAAGACGTGGACTATAGACTATAGAAGACGTGGACTATAGAAGACGTGGACTATAGACTATAGAAGACATGGACTATAGACTATAGAAGACATGGACTATAGACTATAGAAGACGTGGACTATAGACTATAGAAGACATGGACTATAGACTATAGAAGACATGGACTATAGACTATAGAAGACATGGACTATAGACTATAGAAGACGTGGACTATAGAAGACATGGACTATAGAAGACGTGGACTATAGACTATAGAAGACATGGACTATAGACTATAGAAGACGTGGACTATAGAAGACATGGACTATAGACTATAGAAGACATGGACTATAGACTATAGAAGACATGGACTATAGACTATAGAAGACGTGGACTATAGAAGACATGGACTATAGAAGACGTGGACTATAGACTATAGAAGACATGGACTATAGACTATAGAAGACATGGACTATAGACTATAGAAGACGTGGACTATAGAAGACATGGACTATAGACTATAGAAGACATGGACTATAGACTATAGAAGACGTGGACTATAGACTATAGAAGACATGGACTATAGAAGACGTGGACTATAGACTATAGAAGACATGGACTATAGACTAGGGGTGGGACGATACATCGATCCAGATCGATACATCGATGTAATTATCAACAATCGAATCGGATCGATGCGATGTAATAAGATCGATTCATATCGATACTCTTATTTTGAAAATCCTGTGGCGAGTCTCATATCTGCCCAAGAACAACAGCAGTAGCTCCGTGTGTGTAGATGTTACAGCATAGCATTCTCCCTTTCTGTGTGTGTGTGTGTGTGCGCGCGTCTTTGGAAAGACAAGATGAGGTCAGAGGAGTTTGATGTTTAAATGTTATTTAAACATAAACAATATAATACATAATAAATGTAGGCCTATACATGATCATGCAACATCAACAAATTGTTGTAGGAACGGTTTGGGAGAGGGAGGTTGTGAGTTTTGAGTTCCAAAAAATGTAGCTTAAAGTTTAAAGCTCAATATATAAAAACGTGGCACTTTACAGTGAACAGGAGGTCTATTTGTATTAAAAACAATAGATTGATTTTCCTTTAAATGTCTGGAAGAGCTCAAAAATACAAATGTCAAATGATATTTTCATTACCTTTTTTTTGTTGATCTAAATGTTACCGATTGTGTTAAATGGGCATATGATATCATCTCATATCGATCGCAGGCACCTGAATCTAATCAAGTTCAAGTTCAAGTTCTAGTTCTTTAATAGTTGTCATACAGAAGTACAGAATACTTTCATACAAAATGCTTCTTACTGTTACGCTCCAGAGACTGTGCTAGACAAGATAGTATCAAATAACATAATAACATAATATAGCATGAATTTAGAAGAAGAAAATGAGGTCACAGTGTTCGGTATAGACATATGTACAATGTTCTGAGTTATTGTGGGGCGGCGTGGCTCAGGGGTAGAGCGAGGCGTCCAATGATCGAAGGGTTGGTGGTTCGAATCCCGCTCAAGCCCATGTCCATCCCATTGCCGTTGTGTCCTTGGGCAAGACACTTAACCTACTTGCCTCGTATGAATGTGTATGCATGTGAATGAATGTTGGTGGTGGTCGGAGGGGCCGTAGGCGTTGATTATTCGCCACGCTTCCGTGAGTCTGCCTCAGGGCAGCTCTGGCTGCAATTGTAGCTTACCACCACCGGTATGACTGTGTATGAACGAATAATGGACTCTGTGAAGCGCTCTGAGTCAGAGCAACAGTCAGTCAGAGAAGAGCGCTATATAAATCCAATCCATTATTATTATTATTACCATATAATATACAATACACAATACTATGCAGTGTACTAATGTACAGTACTATCTAGTGCAAAGCAGAAATGGGATGAGGTACAATTTTAGGTACAATTTACAGTAAGGTGTACGAGTTGTAGTGCAATCCTTCATCCATAAATATAAAGTGTGGGGAGTGGGTGCTACAGTGTGTTTGTTTAAAGTGGGTGTGTGCTATAAAGTGTGTGGAGTGGGTGCTACAGTGTGTTTGTTTAAAGTGAGTGTGTGCGTGTGGATGTGTGTGCTATGTGTGTTTGGTGGTTGTTGTTGTGTAGTGTTCATTCATTGTTCGTTTAGCAGCCTGATGGCCTGGGGATAGAAGCTTCTTCTGAGTCTTTCTGTGCTCGCCTTGAGACTCCTGTATCGCTTGCCTGACCGCAGCAGTTCGAAGAGGCAGTTGTTCGGGTGACTGGAGTCTTTAATGATTCTCTTAGCCTTGCCCTTGCAACGCTTGTAGTAAATGTTCTGGAGGGTGGGGAGCCCCCTCCAATTGTGCGTTCGGCTGAACGTGTCACTCTTTGTAGTCTGCTTTGGTCTTTTGCAGTGCTATTCCCAAACCAGGAGGTGATGTTGCCGGTCAAGATGCTCTCTATTGTACATGAGTAGAAGTTCTTAAGGATCTTCTGGCTGACTTGGAACTTCCTTAGGCGCCTGAGGAAGTAGAGGCGTTGTCGTGCCTTCTTCACCACACTGTTAATGTGTGTGGTCCATGTCAAGTCCTCGGATATGTGGGCTCCGAGGTACTTGAAGCTGTTGACTCTCTCAACCGGTGCCCCGTCGATGCTGAGGGGGCTGTAGTCCTTGACCCCCGACCTCCTGAAGTCCACAATCATCTCCTTTGTTTTGCTGACGTTCAGGGAGAGGCTGTTTTCCTGGCACCATCCCGCCAGGACCTTGACCTCTTCCAGGTAGGCCCTCTCGTCGTTGGCAGAGATCAGGCCCACCACCACTGTGTCGTCAGCAAATTTGACGATTGTATTGCTACTCCGCTGAGCCACACAGTCGTGTGTGTACAGGGAGTAGAGGAGGGGACTCAGAACACAGCCCTGGGGGGCCCCTATGTTGAGGGTGATGGATGAGGAGGTGCAGTTGCCTGCTAATCGTATCGTATTGTATCGTGAGAGACTTTGTGATATCGGCAAATATCGTATCGTTGTCCAAAGAATCGATATCATATCGTATCATGATGAAACTGGTGATTCCCACCCCTACTATGGACTATAGAAGACATGGACTATAGAAGACGTGGACTATAGAAGACGTGGACTATAGACTATAGAAGACGTGGACTATAGAAGACGTGGACTATAGAAGACATGGACTATAGACTATAGAAGACGTGGACTATAGACTATAGAAGACATGGACTATAGAAGACATGGACTATAGAAGACATGGACTATAGACTATAGAAGACATGGACTATAGACTATAGAAGACGTGGACTATAGACTATAGAAGACATGGACTATAGAAGACATGGACTATAGACTATAGAAGACATGGACTATAGACTATAGAAGACATGGACTATAGAAGACATGGACTATAGAAGACATGGACTATAGACTATAGAAGACATGGACTATAGAAGACGTGGACTATAGAAGACGTGGACTATAGAAGACATGGACTATAGAAGACGTGGACTATAGACTATAGAAGACGTGGACTATAGACTATAGAAGACATGGACTATAGACTATAGAAGACATGGACTATAGAAGACATGGACTATAGAAGACATGGACTATAGACTATAGAAGACATGGACTATAGAAGACGTGGACTATAGACTATAGAAGACATGGACTATAGAAGACATGGACTATAGACTATAGAAGACATGGACTATAGAAGACGTGGACTATAGACTATAGAAGACATGGACTATAGAAGACATGGACTATAGACTATAGAAGACATGGACTATAGAAGACATGGACTATAGAAGACATGGACTATAGAAGACGTGGACTATAGACTATAGAAGACATGGACTATAGAAGACATGGACTATAGAAGACGTGGACTATAGAAGACATGGATTATAGAAGACGTGGACTATAGAAGACATGGACTATAGAAGACATGGACTATAGACTATAGAAGACATGGACTATAGAAGACATGGACTATAGAAGACATGGACTATAGAAGACGTGGACTATAGACTATAGAAGACATGGACTATAGAAGACATGGACTATAGAAGACATGGACTATAGAAGACATGGACTATAGAAGACATGGACTATAGAAGACATGGACTATAGAAGACGTGGACTATAGACTATAGAAGACGTGGACTATAGAAGACATGGACTATAGAAGACATGGACTATAGACTATAGAAGACATGGACTATAGAAGACATGGACTATAGACTATAGAAGACGTGGACTATAGACTATAGAAGACATGGACTATAGAAGACATGGACTATAGAAGACATGGACTATAGAAGACGTGGACTATAGAAGACATGGACTATAGAAGACATGGACTATAGAAGACATGGACTATAGAAGACATGGACTATAGAAGACGTGGACTATAGAAGACATGGACTATAGAAGACATGGACTATAGAAGACATGGACTATAGAAGACATGGACTATAGACTATAGAAGACATGGACTATAGAAGACGTGGACTATAGAAGACATGGACTATAGAAGACATGGACTATAGACTATAGAAGACGTGGACTATAGAAGACATGGACTATAGAAGACGTGGACTATAGAAGACATGGACTATAGAAGACGTGGACTATAGAAGACGTGGACTATAGAAGACATGGACTATAGAAGACATACATCACCGAGTTTGGGTTCTTCCTTGCGCGCACGGCGGCTGCCTCTCTCCGACACACCACTCTCCTCCAGGCTGAAGTTCTCCTCCTCTGCCACCCTGGCACTGCGCCTCCTCTCCTCGAAGCACAGCTCCTCCTCAGAGCGCCCCGTACGGCGTGCCAGCGCTGCCTTTAGTCTGAGGGAGGAAAAAAACAGGCAAATAAACGTTGGGTCATACGAAGACTGGGTCAGAAGACGGGGACAGAGGACGGGGACAGAGGACGAGGACAGAGGACGGGGACAGAGGACAGAGGACGGGGACAGAGGACAGAGACAGAGGACAGAGGACGGGGACAGAGGACGGGGACAGAGGACAGAGGACAGAGGACGGGGACAGAGGACGGGGACAGAGGACGGGGACAGAGGACAGAGGACGGGGACAGAGGACGGGGGACAGAGGACAGAGGACGGGGACAGAGGACGGGGGACAGAGGACGGGGACAGAGGACGGGGACAGAGGACAGAAAACGGGGACAGAAGACGGGGGACAGAGGACGGGGACAGGGACAGAGGACAGAGGACGGGGACAGAGGACAGAGGACGGGGACAGAGGACTGGGACAGAGGACGGGGACAGAGGACAGAGGACAGAGGACGGGGACAGAGGACAGAGGACGGGGACAGAGGACAGAGGACAGAAGACGGGGACAGAAGACGGGGACAGAAGACGGGGACAGAGGACGGGGACAGAAGACGAGGACAGAGGACGAGGACAGAAGACGAGGACAGAAGACGGGGGACAGAGGACGGGGGACAGAGGACAGAAGACGAGGACAGAAGACAGAAGACGGGGACAGAAGACGGGGACAGAAGACAGAAGACGGGGACAGAAGACGAGGACAGAAGACGGGACAGAAGACGAGGACAGAAGACGGGACAGAAGACGAGGACAGAAGACGGGGACAGAAGACGAGGACAGAAGACGGGGACAGAAGACGAGGACAGAAGACGGGGACAGAAGACGGGGACAGAAGACGAGGACAGAAGACGGGGACAGAAGACGAGGACAGAAGACGGGACAGAAGACAGAGGACGGGGACAGAAGACGGGACAGAAGACGAGGACAGAAGACGGGGACAGAAGACGAGGACAGAAGACGAGGACAGAAGACGAGGACAGAAGACGGGGACAGAAGACGGAAGACGGGACAGAAGACGAGGACAGAAGACGAGGACAGAAGACGAGGACAGAAGACGGGACAGAAGACGAGGACAGAAGACGGGGGACAGAGGACGGGGGACAGAGGACAGAAGACGAGGACAGAAGACAGAAGACGGGGACAGAAGACGGGGACAGAAGACAGAAGACGGGGACAGAAGACGGGACAGAAGACGAGGACAGAAGACGGGACAGAAGACGAGGACAGAAGACGGGGACAGAAGACGAGGACAGAAGACGGGGACAGAAGACGAGGACAGAAGACGGGGACAGAAGACGGGGACAGAAGACGAGGACAGAAGACGGGGACAGAAGACGAGGACAGAAGACGGGACAGAAGACAGAGGACGGGGACAGAAGACGGGACAGAAGACGAGGACAGAAGACGGGGACAGAAGACGAGGACAGAAGACGAGGACAGAAGACGAGGACAGAAGACGGGACAGAAGACAGAGGACGGGGACAGAAGACGGGACAGAAGACGAGGACAGAAGACGGGGACAGAAGACGAGGACAGAAGACGAGGACAGAAGACGAGGACAGAAGACGGGGACAGAAGACGGAAGACGGGACAGAAGACGAGGACAGAAGACGAGGACAGAAGACGGGACAGAAGACGAGGACAGAAGACGGGACAGAAGACAGGGACAGAAGACGGGACAGAAGACGGGACAGAAGACGGGGACAGAGGACGGGACAGAAGACGGGACAGAAGACGGGACAGAAGACGGGACAGAAGACGGGACAGAAGACGGGGACAGAAGACGGGACAGAAGACGAGGACAGAAGACGGGGACAGAAGACGGGGACAGAAGACAGAAGACGAGGACAGAAGACGGGGACAGAAGACGGGGACAGAAGACGGGGACAGAAGACGGGGACAGAAGACAGAAGACGGGGACAGAAGACGAGGACAGAAGACGAGGACAGAAGACGAGGACAGAAGACGGGACAGAAGACGGGGGACAGAAGACGAGGACAGAAGACGGGGACAGAAGACGAGGACAGAAGACGGGGACAGAGGACAGAAGACAGAAGACGGGACAGAAGACGGGACAGAAGACGGGGACAGAAGACGGGGACAGAAGACGGGACAGAAGACGGGACAGAAGACGGGGACAGAAGACGGGACAGAAGACGGGGACAGAAGACGGAAGACGGGACAGAAGACGGGACAGAAGACGGGGACAGAAGACGGGACAGAAGACGGGGACAGAAGACGGGGACAGAAGACGGGACAGAAGACGGGACAGAAGACGGGACAGAAGACGAGGACAGGTCTTCTTACTTGCGCAGCTTCCCCTCGATGATCCACTTGTTCTTCCTGTAGGTGGACATGTTCTCCAGCGTGTTGTCGATGTCACTGCAAACACACAGTAGAGCCGCGTCACAGAGGGACCAGTGACAGAACCACAGACCCAAAGGCCACGCTGCGTTGAACCCACATCCGTGTTCTGGTCTCACCTGGTGACAACGCTGCTCCCGTTGAGCGAGTCCACCAGGAAGCCCAGGATGGAGGCCTTGGTGTCGGGGGGCAGAGCGTGGAACGTCTTGGTCCTCAGGGTGTTGCACACCTCCATGTCGTAGCCGTGCGACTCCAGGAAGATCCGAAGTCCTTCCGAGACCGTGCTGCGCGTCAGCTCCAGGTCCACCAGCTTCTCGCCCAGGATCTTCACAGACTGGAGGGAGAACACAAGAGGGGACATTATTACTAGAAGCTATATGATTCCTTAAGTTCCCATTCCTTTCCCCTATACCTTTTTAAACCTGGAGATACTTTGCAAACCTGTGGAACATACACATGGAGCACAGATCTAACACACCTGGTAGTAGGGCGGCAGGACATACACATGGAGCACAGATCTAACACACACCTGGTAGTAGGGCGGCAGGACATACACATGGAGCACAGATCTAACACACACCTGGTAGTAGCGCGGCAGGACATACACATGGAGCACAGATCTAACACACCTGGTAGTAGAGCGGCAGGACATACACATGGAGCACAGATCTAACACACCTGGTAGTAGAGCGGCAGGACATACACATGGAGCACAGATCTAACACACCTGGTAGTAGAGCGGCAGGACATACACATGGAGCACAGATCTAACACACCTGGTAGTAGAGCGGCAGGACATACACATGGAGCACAGATCTAACACACCTGGTAGTAGAGCGGCAGGACATACACATGGAGCACAGATCTAACACACCTGGTAGTAGAGCGGCAGGACATACACATGGAGCACAGATCTAACACACCTGGTAGTAGAGCGGCAGGACATACACATGGAGCACAGATCTAACACACCTGGTAGTAGAGCGGCAGGACATACACATGGAGCACAGATCTAACACACCTGGTAGTAGAGCGGCAGGACATACACATGGAGCACAGATCTAACACACCTGGTAGTAGAGCGGCAGGACATACACATGGAGCACAGATCTAACACACCTGGTAGTAGAGCGGCAGGACATACACATGGAGCACAGATCTAACACACCTGGTAGTAGAGCGGCAGGACATACACATGGAGCACAGATCTAACACACCTGGTAGTAGAGCGGCAGGACATACACATGGAGCACAGATCTAACACACCTGGTAGTAGAGCGGCAGGACATACACATGGAGCACAGATCTAACACACACCTGGTAGTAGAGCGGCAGGACATACACATGGAGCACAGATCTAACACACCTGGTAGTAGAGCGGCAGGACATACACATGGAGCACAGATCTAACACACACCTGGTAGTAGGGTGGCAGGACATACACATGGAGCACAGATCTAACACACCTGGTAGTAGAGCGGCAGGACATACACATGGAGCACAGATCTAACACACCTGGTAGTAGGGTGGCAGGACATACACATGGAGCACAGATCTAACACACACCTGGTAGTAGATCGGCAGGACATACACATGGAGCACAGATCTAACACACACCTGGTAGTAGAGCGGCAGGACATACACATGGAGCACAGATCTAACACACACCTGGTAGTAGAGCGGCAGGACATACACATGGAGCACAGATCTAACACACACCTGGTAGTAGGGTGGCAGGACATACACATGGAGCACAGATCTAACACACACCTGGTAGTAGAGCGGCAGGACATACACATGGAGCACAGATCTAACACACCTGGTAGTAGAGCGGCAGGACATACACATGGAGCACAGATCTAACACACACCTGGTAGTGGGGTGGCAGGACATACACATGGAGCACAGATCTAACACACACCTGGTAGTAGAGCGGCAGGACATACACATGGAGCACAGATCTAACACACCTGGTAGTAGGGCGGCAGGACATACACATGGAGCACAGATCTAACACACCTGGTAGTAGGGCGGCAGGACATACACATGGAGCACAGATCTAACACACCTGGTAGTAGAGCGGCAGGACATACACATGGAGCACAGATCTAACACACACCTGGTAGTAGAGCGGCAGGACATACACATGGAGCACAGATCTAACACACCTGGTAGTAGGGTGGCAGGACATACACATGGAGCACAGATCTAACACACCTGGTAGTAGAGCGGCAGGACATACACATGGAGCACAGATCTAACACACCTGGTAGTAGAGCGGCAGGACATACACATGGAGCACAGATCTAACACACCTGGTAGTAGAGCGGCAGGACATACACATGGAGCACAGATCTAACACACCTGGTAGTAGAGCGGCAGGACATACACATGGAGCACAGATCTAACACACCTGGTAGTAGAGCGGCAGGACATACACATGGAGCACAGATCTAACACACACCTGGTAGTAGAGCGGCAGGACATACACATGGAGCACAGATCTAACACACACCTGGTAGTAGAGCGGCAGGACATACACATGGAGCACAGATCTAACACACCTGGTAGTAGAGCGGCAGGACATACACATGGAGCACAGATCTAACACACACCTGGTAGTAGAGCGGCAGGACATACACATGGAGCACAGATCTAACACACCTGGTAGTAGGGCGGCAGGACATACACATGGAGCACAGATCTAACACACCTGGTAGTAGAACGGCAGGACATACACATGGAGCACAGATCTAACACACACCTGGTAGTAGGGCGGCAGGACATACACATGGAGCACAGATCTAACACACACCTGGTAGTAGGGCGGCAGGACATACACATGGAGCACAGATCTAACACACACCTGGTAGTAGGGCGACAGGACATACACATGGAGCACAGATCTAACACACCTGGTAGTAGGGCGGCAGGACATACACATGGAGCACAGATCTAACACACACCTGGTAGTAGAGCGGCAGGACATACACATGGAGCACAGATCTAACACACACCTGGTAGTAGAGCGGCAGGACATACACATGGAGCACAGATCTAACACACACCTGGTAGTAGAGTGGCAGGACATACACATGGAGCACAGATCTAACACACCTGGTAGTAGGGCGGCAGGACATACACATGGAGCACAGATCTAACACACCTGGTAGTAGAGCGGCAGGACATACACATGGAGCACAGATCTAACACACCTGGTAGTAGAGCGGCAGGACATACACATGGAGCACAGATCTAACACACCTGGTAGTAGAGCGGCAGGACATACACATGGAGCACAGATCTAACACACCTGGTAGTAGAGCGGCAGGACATACACATGGAGCACAGATCTAACACACACCTGGTAGTAGAGCGGCAGGACATACACATGGAGCACAGATCTAACACACACCTGGTAGTAGAGTGGCAGGACATACACATGGAGCACAGATCTAACACACCTGGTAGTAGGGCGGCAGGACATACACATGGAGCACAGATCTAACACACCTGGTAGTAGAGCGGCAGGACATACACATGGAGCACAGATCTAACACACCTGGTAGTAGAGCGGCAGGACATACACATGGAGCACAGATCTAACACACCTGGTAGTAGAGCGGCAGGACATACACATGGAGCACAGATCTAACACACCTGGTAGTAGAGCGGCAGGACATACACATGGAGCACAGATCTAACACACACCTGGTAGTAGAGCGGCAGGACATACACATGGAGCACAGATCTAACACACACCTGGTAGTAGGGCGGCAGGACATACACATGGAGCACAGATCTAACACACCTGGTAGTAGTGCGGCAGGACATACACATGGAGCACAGATCTAACACACCTGGTAGTAGAGCGGCAGGACATACACATGGAGCACAGATCTAACACACCTGGTAGTAGAGCGGCAGGACATACACATGGAGCACAGATCTAACACACACCTGGTAGTAGCGCGGCAGGACATACACATGGAGCACAGATCTAACACACACCTGGTAGTAGAGCGGCAGGACATACACATGGAGCACAGATCTAACACACACCTGGTAGTAGGGCGGCAGGACATACACATGGAGCACAGATCTAACACACACCTGGTAGTAGAGCGGCAGGACATACACATGGAGCACAGATCTAACACACACCTGGTAGTAGTGCGGCAGGACATACACATGGAGCACAGATCTAACACACACCTGGTAGTAGCGCGGCAGGACATACACATGGAGCACAGATCTAACACACACCTGGTAGTAGAGCGGCAGGACATACACATGGAGCACAGATCTAACACACACCTGGTAGTAGGGCGGCAGGACATACACATGGAGCACAGATCTAACACACACCTGGTAGTAGAGCGGCAGGACATACACATGGAGCACAGATCTAACACACACCTGGTAGTAGAGCGGCAGGACATACACATGGAGCACAGATCTAACACACCTGGTAGTAGGGTGGCAGGACATACACATGGAGCACAGATCTAACACACCTGGTAGTAGAGCGGCAGGACATACACATGGAGCACAGATCTAACACACCTGGTAGTAGAGCGGCAGGACATACACATGGAGCACAGATCTAACACACCTGGTAGTAGAGCGGCAGGACATACACATGGAGCACAGATCTAACACACACCTGGTAGTAGAGCGGCAGGACATACACATGGAGCACAGATCTAACACACCTGGTAGTAGGGCGACAGGACATACACATGGAGCACAGATCTAACACACCTGGTAGTAGGGCGGCAGGACATACACATGGAGCACAGATCTAACTCACACCTGGTAGTAGAGCGGCAGGACATACACATGGAGCACAGATCTAACACACACCTGGTAGTAGAGCGGCAGGACATACACATGGAGCACAGATCTAACACACACCTGGTAGTAGAGCGGCAGGACATACACATGGAGCACAGATCTAACACACCTGGTAGTAGGGCGGCAGGACATACACATGGAGCACAGATCTAACACACCTGGTAGTAGAGCGGCAGGACATACACATGGAGCACAGATCTAACACACACCTGGTAGTAGAGCGGCAGGACATACACATGGAGCACAGATCTAACACACCTGGTAGTAGAGCGGCAGGACATACACATGGAGCACAGATCTAACACACCTGGTAGTAGAGCGGCAGGACATACACATGGAGCACAGATCTAACACACCTGGTAGTAGAGCGGCAGGACATACACATGGAGCACAGATCTAACACACACCTGGTAGTAGAGCGGCAGGACATACACATGGAGCACAGATCTAACACACACCTGGTAGTAGGGCGGCAGGACATACACATGGAGCACAGATCTAACACACCTGGTAGTAGTGCGGCAGGACATACACATGGAGCACAGATCTAACACACCTGGTAGTAGTGCGGCAGGACATACACATGGAGCACAGATCTAACACACACCTGGTAGTAGCGCGGCAGGACATACACATGGAGCACAGATCTAACACACACCTGGTAGTAGAGCGGCAGGACATACACATGGAGCACAGATCTAACACACACCTGGTAGTAGGGCGGCAGGACATACACATGGAGCACAGATCTAACACACACCTGGTAGTAGAGCGGCAGGACATACACATGGAGCACAGATCTAACACACACCTGGTAGTAGAGCGGCAGGACATACACATGGAGCACAGATCTAACACACACCTGGTAGTAGCGCGGCAGGACATACACATGGAGCACAGATCTAACACACACCTGGTAGTAGAGCGGCAGGACATACACATGGAGCACAGATCTAACACACACCTGGTAGTAGGGCGGCAGGACATACACATGGAGCACAGATCTAACACACACCTGGTAGTAGAGCGGCAGGACATACACATGGAGCACAGATCTAACACACACCTGGTAGTAGAGCGGCAGGACATACACATGGAGCACAGATCTAACACACACCTGGTAGTAGGGCGGCAGGACATACACATGGAGCACAGATCTAACACACCTGGTAGTAGGGCGGCAGGACATACACATGGAGCACAGATCTAACACACCTGGTAGTAGGGCGGCAGGACATACACATGGAGCACAGATCTAACACACCTGGTAGTAGAGCGGCAGGACATACACATGGAGCACAGATCTAACACACCTGGTAGTAGAGCGGCAGGACATACACATAGAGCACAGATCTAACACACACCTGGTAGTAGTGCGGCAGGACATACACATGGAGCACAGATCTAACACACACCTGGTAGTAGTGCGGCAGGACATACACATGGAGCACAGATCTAACACACCTGGTAGTAGTGCGGCAGGACATACACATGGAGCACAGATCTAACACACACCTGGTAGTAGGGCGGCAGGACATACACATGGAGCACAGATCTAACACACCTGGTAGTAGAGCGGCAGGACATACACATGGAGCACAGATCTAACACACACCTGGTAGTAGAGCGGCAGGACATACACATGGAGCACAGATCTAACACACACCTGGTAGTGGGGTGGCAGGACATACACATGGAGCACAGATCTAACACACACCTGGTAGTAGGGCGGCAGGACATACACATGGAGCACAGATCTAACACACACCTGGTAGTAGGGCGGCAGGACATACACATGGAGCACAGATCTAACACACACCTGGTAGTAGAGCGGCAGGACATACACATGGAGCACAGATCTAACACACACCTGGTAGTAGGGCGGCAGGACATACACATGGAGCACAGATCTAACACACACCTGGTAGTAGAGCGGCAGGACATACACATGGAGCACAGATCTAACACACACCTGGTAGTAGAGCGGCAGGACATACACATGGAGCACAGATCTAACACACACCTGGTAGTAGAGCGGCAGGACATACACATGGAGCACAGATCTAACACACCTGGTAGTAGGGCGGCAGGACATACACATGGAGCACAGATCTAACACACACCTGGTAGTGGGGTGGCAGGACATACACATGGAGCACAGATCTAACACACACCTGGTAGTAGAGCGGCAGGACATACACATGGAGCACAGATCTAACACACACCTGGTAGTAGAGCGGCAGGACATACACATGGAGCACAGATCTAACACACACCTGGTAGTAGGGCGGCAGGACATACACATGGAGCACAGATCTAACACACACCTGGTAGTAGAGCGGCAGGACATACACATGGAGCACAGATCTAACACACACCTGGTAGTAGAGCGGCAGGACATACACATGGAGCACAGATCTAACACACACCTGGTAGTAGAGCGGCAGGACATACACATGGAGCACAGATCTAACACACCTGGTAGTAGGGCGGCAGGACATACACATGGAGCACAGATCTAACACACCTGGTAGTAGAGCGGCAGGACATACACATGGAGCACAGATCTAACACACACCTGGTAGTAGGGCGGCAGGACATACACATGGAGCACAGATCTAACACACCTGGTAGTAGGGCGGCAGGCCTGGGTCCTGCAGCGCGGCTCCCAGCAGCTTCAGCAACAGGTCCTGGACCTCTGCCTGGCTGTGGCCCAGACCGAGCAGGCCCTCCTGCAGGGTGGCGAGGCTGGGGATGTCCCTGGGGACGTGGAGGCCCAGCACCTTGCCATAGCCATGCAGGAACTCCACCACGGACAGACAGTGTGCGAAGGCGGAGCCTGAGAGGACCACGCCAGGGACGCGAGAGAGCTCGGGGAGAGGCTGGGAGACGCAAAGGTCAAGGTCATTAGTATCCCAACAAAATCAATACCCGTGATGCCAGTGATACTACAGTAAGATTAAAGAAAAGAGAAACTCACCATTGATCAGTGAGACAGTGAATTTAAAGAAAAGAGAGGACCTCACCTTGTGATCAGTGAGACACATGTAGGGATGGGTACCTTTCACATTTGAACCAGTACCGGTACCCAACGGTACCTTTTTTCGGTACTTTAGTCTCAAGAAATTTAATTTGCCTACCTCAGTCGTGAACTTCAACTTCAAACTACAATTTCGACAGTTTTCGGCTTGCCATTGCTCTGACTGCTTTGTTGTTGAATCAAGTCAAATCCTAGGTAAGCATATATTGTGCGTGTGAACGTTGACATGAAAAGAAAAAAGGTAAAAAAAAAAAAAAAAAAAAAAAAATCTGTATCTCACTTGAATCGATACTCGGTAGTACCGACATGTTTAGGTTCGGTACATCAAAAGTACCGAATTCGGTACCCATCCCTCGACACATGTCCTCCGCAGGTTTCTTCAGCTAAAAGAGAGGACCTCACCTTGTGATCAGTGAGACACACGTCCTCCGCAGGTTTCTTCAGCTAAAAGAGAGGACCTCACCTTGTGATCAGTGAGACACATGTCCTCCGCAGGTTTCTTCAGCTAAAAGAGAGGACCTCACCTTGTGATCAGTGAGACACATGTCCTCCGCAGGTTTCTTCAGCTAAAAGAGAGGACCTCACCTTGTGATCAGTGAGACACACGTCCTCCGCAGGTTTCTTCAGCTAAAAGAGAGGACCTCACCTTGTGATCAGTGAGACACATGTCCTCCGCAGGTTTCTTCAGCTAAAAGAGAGGACCTCACCTTGTGATCAGTGAGACACATGTCCTCCGCAGGTTTCTTCAGCTAAAAGAGAGGACCTCACCTTGTGATCAGTGAGACACATGTCCTCCGCAGGTTTCTTCAGCTAAAAGAGAGGACCTCACCTTGTGATCAGTGAGACACATGTCCTCCGCAGGTTTCTTCAGCTAAAAGAGAGGACCTCACCTTGTGATCAGTGAGACACATGTCCTCCGCAGGTTTCTTCAGCTAAAAGAGAGGACCTCACCTTGTGATCAGTGAGACACATGTCCTCCGCAGGTTTCTTCAGCTAAAAGAGAGGACCTCACCTTGTGATCAGTGAGACACACGTCCTCCGCAGGTTTCTTCAGCTAAAAGAGAGGACTTCACCTTGTGATCAGTGAGACACATGTCCTCCGCAGGTTTCTTCAGCTAAAAGAGAGGACCTCACCTTGTGATCAGTGAGACACATGTCCTCCGCAGGTTTCTTCAGCTAAAAGAGAGGACCTCACCTTGTGATCAGTGAGACACATGTCCTCCGCAGGTTTCTTCAGCTAAAAGAGAGGACCTCACCTTGTGATCAGTGAGACACATGTCCTCCGCAGGTTTCTTCAGCTAAAAGAGAGGACCTCACCTTGTGATCAGTGAGACACATGTCCTCCGCAGGTTTCTTCAGCTAAAAGAGAGGACCTCACCTTGTGATCAGTGAGACACATGTCCTCCGCAGGTTTCTTCAGCTAAAAGAGAGGACCTCACCTTGTGATCAGTGAGACACACGTCCTCCGCAGGTTTCTTCAGCTAAAAGAGAGGACCTCACCTTGTGATCAGTGAGACACACGTCCTCCGCAGGTTTCTTCAGCTAAAAGAGAGGACCTCACCTTGTGATCAGTGAGACACACGTCCTCCGCAGGTTTCTTCAGCTAAAAGAGAGGACCTCACCTTGTGATCAGTGAGACACACGTCCTCCGCAGGTTTCTTCAGCTAAAAGAGAGGACCTCACCTTGTGATCAGTGAGACACATGTCCTCCACAGGTTTCTTCAGCTAAAAGAGAGGACCTCACCTTGTGATCAGTGAGACACACGTCCTCCGCAGGTTTCTTCAGCTAAAAGAGAGGACCTCACCTTGTGATCAGTGAGACACATGTCCTCCGCAGGTTTCTTCAGCTAAAAGAGAGGACCTCACCTTGTGATCAGTGAGACACATGTCCTCCGCAGGTTTCTTCAGCTAAAAGAGAGGACCTCACCTTGTGATCAGTGAGACACACGTCCTCCGCAGGTTTCTTCAGCTAAAAGAGAGGACCTCACCTTGTGATCAGTGAGACACACGTCCTCC
This sequence comes from Notolepis coatsorum, assembly GCF_963971535.1. Classification (NCBI taxonomy): domain Eukaryota; kingdom Metazoa; phylum Chordata; class Actinopteri; order Aulopiformes; family Paralepididae; genus Notolepis; species Notolepis coatsorum. The sequence continues at coordinate 1,728,104 of NC_140181.1, read as the reverse complement.
GCAGGTTTCTTCAGCTAAAAGAGAGGACCTCACCTTGTGATCAGTGAGACACATGTCCTCCGCAGGTTTCTTCAGCTAAAAGAGAGGACCTCACCTTGTGATCAGTGAGACACATGTCCTCCGCAGGTTTCTTCAGCTAAAAGAGAGGACCTCACCTTGTGATCAGTGAGACACACGTCCTCCGCAGGTTTCTTCAGCTAAAAGAGAGGACCTCACCTTGTGATCAGTGAGACACATGTCCTCCGCAGGTTTCTTCAGCTAAAAGAGAGGACCTCACCTTGTGATCAGTGAGACACATGTCCTCCGCAGGTTTCTTCAGCTAAAAGAGAGGACCTCACCTTGTGATCAGTGAGACACACGTCCTCCGCAGGTTTCTTCAGCTAAAAGAGAGGACCTCACCTTGTGATCAGTGAGACACATGTCCTCCGCAGGTTTCTTCAGCTAAAAGAGAGGACCTCACCTTGTGATCAGTGAGACACATGTCCTCCGCAGGTTTCTTCAGCTAAAAGAGAGGACCTCACCTTGTGATCAGTGAGACACATGTCCTCCGCAGGTTTCTTCAGCTAAAAGAGAGGACCTCACCTTGTGATCAGTGAGACACACGTCCTCCGCAGGTTTCTTCAGCTAAAAGAGAGGACCTCACCTTGTGATCAGTGAGACACATGTCCTCCGCAGGTTTCTTCAGCTAAAAGAGAGGACCTCACCTTGTGATCAGTGAGACACATGTCCTCCGCAGGTTTCTTCAGCTAAAAGAGAGGACCTCACCTTGTGATCAGTGAGACACATGTCCTCCGCAGGTTTCTTCAGCTAAAAGAGAGGACCTCACCTTGTGATCAGTGAGACACATGTCCTCCGCAGGTTTCTTCAGCTAAAAGAGAGGACCTCACCTTGTGATCAGTGAGACACATGTCCTCCGCAGGTTTCTTCAGCTAAAAGAGAGGACCTCACCTTGTGATCAGTGAGACACATGTCCTCCGCAGGTTTCTTCAGCTAAAAGAGAGGACCTCACCTTGTGATCAGTGAGACACACGTCCTCCGCAGGTTTCTTCAGCTAAAAGAGAGGACCTCACCTTGTGATCAGTGAGACACATGTCCTCCGCAGGTTTCTTCAGCTCCTCTACGATCAGCTGGTGCCTCTTCCTCTCCTCCAGACGCCTCTGGGCCTGCGCCCTCCTCTCCGCCGCCCTCTTGGCTGCCAGGGCCGCCTGGGTGGCCGCCACGGCCTCCGCCTGGGCCTTGGCCAGCGCCTTGGCTTTACTGCGAGCCCCCAGCACCCTCTTGCCCTGGGCGAGCCTCTCCTCGTCCGTCTGCGGCGCCGGCGGAGGGACCTCGACCTTCACCCTCTTCCTGCGGCCGGGCTTCTTGGGCTCTGAGGCGGGCTCCGGCACGGGCAGCGGAGCCGCCTGATTGGTCACGTCACCGGCCTTCGTCACGTTGTCCTTCGCCTCTTGCGCCTTTTCCAGCTGAGAAGAAAGAAGACGCTTAAGTGAGCGACCCGGGTGAGTAGAGGATCCAGATGTCAAAGCAGAGGAGTTCATCTCGTCCCTCTTTACCTTGGCTTTCTTCTTCTCCTCTTTCAGCTTCTTGTTCTTGGTGTCCTCCTTTCTTTTCATTCTTGCCTAAATCAAGAGTTACAACATTAGGATGGGATTTGAGGACAAGTTACTGGTGTAAATGAACGTGGAAGACTTTGTTTAACCAACCTTTCTTTTCATTTTCTTCTTGATTTTGGCGAGCTTCTCCTTGTCCTCCTCAGTGAGTGCTTCTAAAGGAGGAGCAGAGCCACGAGCCACACGTCATTATACCTGGATTCAAGGTTTACTTGGACATCATTCTGACCAACGTCTCTCAGAAACCTGCATGTCATTGATTAACTACCGATGACATCATATAGACACTGTCGATGAAAACCACCTTCTCTGAATGTTTACATGGTTCATGGGGGCCAGTTTAACTACCAATGACATCATATAGACACCGTCGATGACATCATATAGACACTGTCGATGAAAACCACCTTCTCTGAATGTTTACATGGTTCATGGGGGCCAGTTTAACTACCAATGACATCATATAGACACCGTCGATGACATCATATAGACACTGTCGATGAAAACCACCTTCTCTGAATGTTTACATGGTTCATGGGGGCCAGTTTAACTACCAATGACATCATATAGACACCGTCGATGACATCATATAGACACTGTCGATGAAAACCACTCTCTCTGAATGTTTACATGTATTTTTTATTATTATGATACTAAACAGTCCCCGTGACCTTGTGTGTGATCCTGGTAACCCTGAGATAATTACAATTGAAATAAATGACGATCGAATCCCGATAGGTGGCAGTCTCGCCTACCTTTTGAGTACATCTGGCCTAGTTTCCTGTGGGGGGGGGGTTTGCGCTCTGGCCACAGTAACCAGCAAACAGCGTCGGCAATGGCGATCACGTGGAGCGAACTATAGGAGATTATTATGAAGAGGACAAAAGGTGACGATCCATCCATAAGGTGCGTGTTCACCAGACTACGTTGGACTCAGCACTTCTGGTAAATCAAAAAAATACTAAAGTGAAACGGGCCGAGGATGATGTAACGTTATCTGTTCACGCGCCGCGGTAGTCGCCGCCAGAGCGCCCCAGAGCCAACTAACGTTATTTATTTAAATAGTTCCTGTTCAGACTCAGACACTTCGGAGGAAGAGTGGACAGGGTTTGACGGACCTGCTGACCAAGGTAACGTAACTAAGAATTCAGGCACAACGTTCTATTTTACAGAACCCCATCCTAAAACATGCCATTGTGAAAACGAGTCCGACGAGTATGGCGAGGGAACCTGTAGTAGGCCTGTCACCCCTTCTAATTTAGGTGAGTTTGTTTGTTTGTTGCACATGTACTGACATCATGTAAATGAAATGTCCTCTAAAGCAGTGTTTCTCAACTGGTGGGTCACGGGGCCATTTTGAGTGGGTGTGCGTGTATATATTAAAAAAAAAAAAAAATGAAGTCGTTTTTTTTTTCACTAGCTTGTGAAAGTGGCTTCTCAGCTCTGGTCCAGCTGAAGACAAAGCGGAGGAACTGATTGGACAGTGAGCATGACCTCAGAGTTGCTTTGTCTACCATCACCCCAGACTTTGAGACTCTTGTCAGGAGCAAACAACATCCCCAGTTATCCCATTAGTTCCCTGGGATGTTTAAGCTAAGAAGTCTGCTAAGAAGCATATATTATTTATTATTATTATTATTATTTTATTTCATTGTGTTTTTAGCCCTAGTTGTACTTGTGTTGCAACCCCAGTTATCCCATTAGTTCCCCCAAACTTACTGTAGGTCTGTTATGTTAAGCTAAGAAGTCTGCTAAGGATATATTATTTATTATTTTTATTAATATTTTATTTCATTGGGTTTTTAGCCCTAGTTGCACTTTTGTTGCAACCCCAGTTATCCCATTAGTTCCCCCAAACTTAGGTATGTTATGTTAAGCTAAGAAATCTGCCTAGAAGCATATATTATTTTATTTCATTGTTTTTAGCCCTAGTTGCAATTTTGTTGCAACCCCAGTTATCCCATTAGTTCCCCCAAACTTAGGTCTGTTATGTTAAGCTAAGAAATCTGCTAAGAAGCATATTATTTATTATTATTTTATTTCATTGGGTTTTAGCCCTAGTTACACTTTTGTTGCACTTTGTGTTTATTTCATGTTTTTAACAGTGCATGAAAGATTGTGTATTACTGCAAAAAAAATATTGAAATAAATCATAGTCGTTAAAAAATTTGGGTCGCGACTTATGACTAAGGAAAATGTTGGGTCCCGAGGCTAGACCAGTTGAGAACCACTGCTCTAAAGCAGTGGTTCCCAAAGTCGGGGTCGCGACCCAAAGGTGGGCCGCGAGCAGCCATGGGTGGGCCGCGAGATGATTTAAAAAAAATATATATATATAATTTTTTATTTTTTTTATTTTATTTTTTGTCAGGCCACTGAACTTAGAAGCAGGCCAGGACAGTGTTTCTAGTTGTATTCTAAAATTCTATTCTATTGTATTCTAAAATGTGACTATATGGTTTTATATTAACTTAATAAATAAACAAAAACGAAAAATTTATTTATTTCAACGAACATTTCAAACTAAATAACAGATTATGCACATAAAACGCTGAAAACAACCGAAGCAACAATAGTATTTTAACACTATGGGTGCCGGCCAGAAATCCGGAAAATGACTGTGGATTGCCAGCGCTATTTGTCTATGGAGAAATTCCCCTTCTTTGCAGGGCTATAACTTTTTAAATTCTATTGCTACATTGCCATTATTAGGGCCCATTCAAAGTCCTATATGTATTGTTCATTGTGTAGCAACGTTAAACTTTTTCATTCACATATTCATAGTAAAGTATGGTCTAATGTATAAGTATGTTTTCATCTCTTTCTGCAGCTTTCTCCAGAACGTGATATATAGCCCCAAATGCATTATATTGATGATGAAATACAGTTTGATGGCAATCGGGGCGATATAAAAAATTTCAATTGGACGTACTTCTAGAATGATCTACGTATGATCTGATGATGACTGGATGGGCGGGGGATCGTTTATAATTCCGTGGGCAGCGTTATATCATTCATCTAGTGTGGGTGATATGTTCATCATAACAGTTTATATGGAATACGATCAAAAATAACGCTGAATCTTACCGTATCCTCCTCGCGCCGTTGGGCGATGAGCGTGGAACAGTCATTTACCTATTATGGTATGTAGAAATATCGGGTCCATTTCCAGCTTGTATAATAGTATATATGTCCAAATCATGTTGTTTATCGAGTTATTGGCAATCGATCGCTATGTATTGTGTCGAGATCGAGTCCCGTGAGCCAAACAGAGTGCCCGGAAGTAATATGGTCGACCAGCACAACCTCCATAGCACTTCCTGTTGGCGATTGCGCCGATCGGCCACCAGATGGCGCTCCTGAACCGCCAGAGAGCTCAGTGGGTCCTCCTGGTGGATCTCAGGCCAGCGGAGGGGAAATATGAATCCGATCGCAGATTTTTGAAATATTGATATAAGGACGCTGTACAGCGTCCTCCGGCAACTTGAGCATGGCCGGGAATGACGCTTTAAAGCGTTTTCCGGCAGTCAAAGTGTTAATGAGACTATTATTATTATCATTATTATTTTGCAACAAGTTAGCCCTCTCATAAATAGCACATATAAATGAATAACTAACTTGAACTAACTTAATAGGATTGAAGTGATATTTGGCTTAAAAAATCGGTCGCATGGCAAAAAAAAAAAAAAGCCTGACGATGTGCATTGGGCCGCGGCTCTCTGACGCCTTATTTTCTGGGTCCTGGCCTGAAAAGTTTGGAAACCCCTGCTCTAAAGGACAATACATCTAATCTAATGTATCCATTTGTTACATTCCTGTGATTCCAGAACCAGAGGTGACAGAGGAAATGGCAGAACAGGGATGACGGCGGAGCTGCAATCCAAACAGTCTAGTGTTGTTATTTAGTTGCAGTGCCATGTTTGGTCACTAAATCACACTCCATTGTTTGTACCTTTAATTTGATTTAACCTAAGCCAGTATATAGTTTTATAGTATAGTCGATAGCAGTGTAGACATCATAGTATATGTCTACATAACAGTGTATACATATACTATAATGTACACTGTATTGTAAACATTGGACATATTGCACCAGGGTTAGAAATAAAAAATTCGCTGGCTTTTTTTGCCCCCCTTAATTGATTTTCGGGGGCTTTTTTTGTATTTCGGGGGCACAACATTTTTATAATGAAAATTAACATAAAGATTATAAAACATTGTTGGCACTTTTTTTTACAGTCTTCGTCCCTATGTTTGATAACGTAATGTTAATGTCTCCATATATAGGGCTCTACGCTAACCTTTTTCCCAAGGAGCACATGTGCTCCTAAATCAAATGTTAATCAATAAAATCTAAATACAAATTTAGGAGCACACAGAAATTTAGGAGCAGAGTGACAATTGTTCAAGTAACACACACACACAATGTGTGACATGGCTTGGTTTCATGTTTTGAGGTACCTTCAATTATCTGTAAATAATACATACATACTCTATCTAAATAGATTAAATATGATTGTCCCTGAGGGCAAGTTGTGTTGTTGTCAGATCGATCAATGAAATACGTTGCGCGCTCAGCGCTGTGGAATGAAGGAAATGCGCATCGGGATCATTTGGATGTTATTCTTTGGAGTTGTGTTACAAATGGAACGGTCTTTCCCCGCCGAACACAAGTTACTTAACGTTACACAGGTCGCGCTATGCAGATGCTTAGCTTGCTAACGTTAAGATAGCAGTGTAACTTAATGTTACACAGCACTATGCATGCTTGCTGAAAGCAGAGCAGAGCTCCCTGTCTGTCTGTCTGTCTGTGTTCGCAGCACCTCTCAAGCACTGTAACACGCAGCGGGCCCCGCCTCCCTCCCTCTTTGCATTCCACCCAAAAACTGAATTTCAGTCCAGTTTCTTAACTATTAACAGCGGAGCTGTTTTGTAATCTTCACTCTGCAAGTAAATGATTTTTCCGGTTCGCGCACACACATTATTAGGGGCAAATACGGGGGAAATGCTCGCACTGTAGATAATATATAATTAGTAAACTGTCGGGGGCTTTTATTGCCCCCCTTAACTGATTTTCGAGGGCATTTGGACAATTTTCGAGGGCATTTTGCCCCAAGCCCCCGTTAATTTCAAACCCTGTATTGCACAATCAAGGTTATAAAATTGCACATGGTTTCACACTGTTGAATTGCACTATACCCTAGGGTAGCTGCCACATATAGTGAGGGCCTCATAATTTTCTTTTTTTATTATATTATATTTTTGATTTTGTTTTATTGATGGCGATTTATTTAGTATTTCATGTTGTCTTGTAATAAATGTTCATTTTGAATTGAATCCTCATTCTACAGCAGTATAATGTGTTGTTATGTAGCGCCCCCCCCCATGGTGGTTTTGTGAATAGAGCAATTGTATGCATGGTCATGTTACCTTTTGATCCACTTTTTCTCCTCTTTTTCTATTTTTCTCTTATCCCAATTTAGCCGTGCCAATTCTCCCCTCCCCTGTCTTGATCGTTGCTCGCATGTGCCCCCCACTGGCCAGTTGTAGGGAGGATAGAAGCCCATCGCATGTCCCCTCCGATACATGTGTAGGCAGCCAGTCGCATCTTTTCACCTGCCAGCGCGGACTCTCATTTGGCGAGGAGTAACGTGTAGGAGGCTCACACTGCCCCCGCCATTTTCCTGTCTCTGCTGTGCAGGCGCCCTGACCGACCTGTAGGAGTTGCTGTTTACAACGTCCAGATTACCACCCATCAACGTCCCACCCGCTAACTCTGACAATTGAGTTAGTATGACGGCCGGCCTAAGCCAGAGGCAACGCCGACAGCCGGATTCGATACCGGTGTCTCATGCGTTGGTGACGAGCGCAATGTCTGCTGCGCCACCCAGCCGGTCATGTTACCTTTGACCTGGAAATATATAGGTGTCAGACGAGCAACAAGCACGAACTGCGCATGCTGCGCACAAAACACGCAATATCTCGCATTCTAGAAAATGAGCATGGAATTTCTTGATACGGCAGGCTTTTTAGCCTGGGATTGCGCAGGAACGGAGGTATGTAGAAATAAACGGTTTGTTCCCTGTTGGGAGTATAAATATTGCCTTTCAAATAAGCCATAGTATTGTCTCCATAGCTATAATATAGAATATACGATGGGTCTGCAAACATCGTCAAAATGGTCTGAAACGCTGGCACCAGGGAGTACAAATGGGAAAACAGTGCAGTAAATGAGTTAATGACCCTAGGATCTATGTTTACATGGTTCATGTGGGCCAGTTTAACACATTCGGGGCCATTCGATTTCCCCATCTAGCTATAGCACGGCCAGGTTTGCATTACATAGTTTCACTGTGCGTCACGTTGTTTGTAGAGCTAAATCTATATTTTATATTATAGCTATGGATACAATACCATGGTCATTTGACAGTAACTATCTTCCGTTCAAGATGCAAAAAAGAATAAATCTTTTCATACGTTCATGCTTTATCCCATGGTGAATATGAGTATAATTTCGGAATGATCCGGGCTAATTCCTGGGAGGCTGGCTATAGGGCGCAACGTGAATTCTACTATTGGCTACTATTCTAAACCATTGGCGTTTCGTCCCTGGACATGCTATTATTTTCTAATCAAATGCATAATGCATGCATTGCATGCATAATACATAATAAAATAATATAGATTTGATATGAAACGCCAATGGTTTTAGTAGAATTCATGTTGCGCCCTGTAGCCGGCCTCCCAGGAATTAGCCCGGATGATTACGAAATTATACTCGTATTCACCACGGGATAACGCGTGAATGTATTCATGAAATTTTTTATTGTTTTTTAGAATAGAATCTTTATTGTCATTGTTGGTACAACAAAATTTTGTTTGGAGCATCACCACTGACATACAAGCATACTGAATATAGTGCAAAATAATGTCAATAATAATAATATAATAATATAGTATCAATGTCCCAATGTCCTCAATAATAATAAAATACCATCAATGTCCCAAGTGCAATAGTGCTAGTGCAAATAAATAAATATTACAGTGACAGACCAGTTGAGTTAATGGATGGAGGGGGGGGGGGGGGGGCGTTGACTTGCATCTTGAACGGAAGATATTAGTTACTGTCAAATGACCATGGTATTGTATCCATAGCTATAATATAAAATATAGATTTAACTCTACAAACAACGTGACGCACAGTGAAACTATGTAATGGAAAGCTGGCCCAGCTATAGCTAGATGGGGAAATCGAATGGCCCCGACATACTGGTCACGGGAGGCTTCAATAACGTTTGGATGATAATCCATTTTGTGAATACATTTGTTGACACATCTTTGTTGGCCAACGGCTCCTGCTATCTTAACCGTTTCTGCGCCATTAACGAGTATACTCGTTATTGGCCGCCATGCGTTGAGCGCCAGAAACGAGTTAACTCCTTTTTATGATCGTTATTTCCTTTATTCGCTATTGCCATTAATAATTCATCCAGCAAGGCTCCGGGAGACTCTGGACTCTGTCGGATATTGCAATGGCTCAATACCGCCGCCTGGTGGATTTCAGGCGAGTTGCACTCCACTCTCAACCAGATGGGGCGTTCTGTGCATCGACGAAAATGTTTCGGGCAGAGCTCTCTTGTTATGTGGATCCAGACAAACACTAATGCATTGGATCGCTTTCGAGACGCAAGAATCAATATGCTTTCGGCGTTTATTGCGTCGTACAAACGGAAAACTGATCTAACAGATGGAAATCAAATAATTGGAATATTTTTTCTCCAGACTCATCGGCCACAGGTTAGAGTAATCTAATGTTAATTCCAGCTCGATTGTCCATTTATTTCATTGCAATCCATCTGATCAACGTATGATGTCGTACTAAAGAAAGCCGTCACTGACAATCAAGGAATCATAAACCACCCTCCCCCCCTTTCCTTCACACATGATGGAGCATAATGTATACCGATCATATGCATTTGAATTTCTTTTATATAGCGTGTATAGGAACGAAACGCCAATCGATTATGTATAATACGCGTCGGGGCCTATAACTCGCGTTCTAGGAATTACTGCTCTACACTCTAAAAACATACTTATATTCACAGCGGTATTAACACGACAATGTATTAATGGAAAAATATAACGTTCCCACATCCGGAACGATAGATACCCGATGTTGAATGGGCCATAGTAATGTCGATATAGCTATAATATTTAAAAAGTTATAGCCCTGCAAAGAAGGTGAGCGACTCCATAGGCTTACAGCACTGGCAGAGAGAGGTATAAGATGGTCAAACTGCGTGGCAGACATTGTGTTAACGTTAGCAAGCTAAAGGGCTGTGCTATGTATAGCTTAATTAATGTGCATAACATAACTTACCTGTGTAACGTTAAGTAACGTTGTATTATGAAATAAGATGGGTGAGTGCGAGTCACTAAACTCTTTTTTTCCATGATCGATTCATTTCCTGATATGACGTGACCCCTCCTCATCTCACTAGACTGTTGTTGTGACCTGTGTTTGTGCGTGACTTTCGAATTATTGTAAACACAACATAGTACTGTGATATTTTTTAATCCACTTTTTCTCCCATTTTTCTATTTTTCTCCCATCCCAATTTCGTATCATCCAATTCAACCCTCCCCTGTCTCGAACGCTGTTTCTTGCCTCCCACAAGCCGGCTGCAATGTGGACTAAGTCATACATAGCACGAGTCCCCTGTTGCTTCCTGATTCTACTGCGCAGGCGCACCAACCGACCTGTAGGAGTTGCTGTCCACAACGCCCGATCCCCACCCATCAGTTTCCCTCCCCCTAATACTGCCAATGTGTATTAGTACGGACGACCAGCTAAACTGAAAGCAATGTGGAGCGCTGGGCTCGAACAGGCGAACCCAGCGTCTCCAGTATTCGTGGTGAGCGCCTTGCCCACCTCACAACGTAGCCGTCCAGTACTGTGATATTCTGATATACATCACATTCTTATATTTTGTGTAAAATAAACATTTTAATTAAGATTCGAACACCAACGTAACGAACGAATGTCCGATCATTTGGGCTCAGCCCTACCTAGGACCTATGTTTACATGGTTCATGTGGGCCAGGTTAATGACCCTATGACCTATGAAACACCAGGAAAGGTCATGTGGGCCAGTTTAATGACCTATGACCTATGGAACACATGGAAAGGCGCTGAAGAGAGCAGACGTGTCTCCAGGAGCTCCGCAGTATTAACTTTTGTTTGTTTATTTTATTTATAATGTATAAACATACCTGCCTTTTTATTCTGTAAATTGTTGCTTTTTATTCCTTTATGCTGTGGAGCAAACCGAGTGTAAGAATCCCATTGTACTTGTTGCATATGGCAAAAAATTACGGAATCTGAAAACCCAACGTATGACTTTAAAAACACAGATATCAATTAGGAGATTAGTTTAGGATGCTTTTTCTAAATTCAAATAAACTTTTTGGATAAGTGGCTTTCATCAGACAGCAACGATATGTAGCCTTCTCCCCTCATATCTATCTCTCTCTAAACCAGGGCTGTACAGTGCAAGATATATATTGCACGTGCTACAGCAACATCGGTCTGTGCGATGAATGGATTTACTTCAGTAGCACTGGTGCGATAGGCATTTGGTTCATGTCGATACTCTTATTTTGAAAATCCTGTAGCTGGTCTCATTTCCGCCTAAGCGCAGCTCCAGCTTTAATAACTATGGCTCCGGCAGCTAGCAACGCTCAGTTCATATCGATACTCTTATTTTGAAAATCTGTGGTGTTGTGACTCATATCCGCTCTACAGCACACAGCAGTACTCGTCTCAGTAGTAGCAGTAGCGTCTGGAACACGCACATTGCAACATAGCAAGGCTAGTGTGCCTATTTCGCGACCCAAAACAAATCCCTGCTGTTTTATTCCGCAACGGGTCAAATGCATATAACATGCTTTGCAATCCTCGCCATTCCTTTATGACCACGTCGTGTTTAAGAGCAGAATTAACGTTACGTTAGCATAAGCTAACAACAAGCTAAAGCCCTGTTCAGAGCGATAGAGAACAGCAGAGTGGGGACTGGGAAGGAGGGGGGGGGGGGGGGGGGGGGGGGGGCATTCTCCCTTCTGTGTGTGTGCGTTTGAAAAGATATGATGTCAGACGCGTATATTATATTGATAGTAAATGTACTGAGGGTGGACAGATAATGTTGATATTTAAACATAAAAAATACAATACATAATAAATGTATGCATGATCATCATGCAACATAAAACAATTGCAGGAACGGTTTGGGAGAGGAAGGGGTTTTAGGTTGCGTGTTCCAAAAAAAATTACTTAAAAGTTTAAAGCTCAATATATCAAAACGTGGCACTTTATAGTGAACAGGAGGTCTATTTGTATTAAAAACAATAAATAGTTTTTCATTTAAATGTCTGGAAGAGCTAAAAAAAATATTTCCAAATTATATTAGTTACCTTTTTTTAGTTGATCTAAATGTTACTGATTGTGTTAAATGGTCTTATGATATCATCTCATATCGATCGCAGGCACCTGCATTGTATCGTATCGTGGCAGATATCGGCAAATATCGTATCGTTGTCCAAAGAATCGATATCGTATCGTGATGAAACTGGTGATTCCCACCCCTAGTAGAGTCCATACACCCAACACCATATCCCATAATTCCTTACACGTAACGTGTCTGGCTGTGTGGCGTCAACTTGTCAGCATGAAAATGACAGCCAAACATGGCACTGCAACTAAATAACACAAATACAATAGGCACATTTGTGACCGTTACAAATATAACATGTTTTATACTTGTGCTACAAGATTTTGGCCTGTGCTACAAAACTATCAACCTCTGTAGCACCAGTGCTATGTGCAAAAAAAGTGTACATACAGCCCTGGTCTAAACACAGCCCTTTACCCTTGGCCTCCAGCCTCTGCAGCAGCTTGGCGTCCACCTTGCTGAGCAGGTCCACCGTCTTGGGCTTGGGCGGTCTGCCGGGGCGTCGCACCTGCCGCCCGACCCGCCGGGGCTTCTTCTCTTTGTCAGGGTTCGGAGGTCGACCGCGCCGACCGGTGATGGCCATGATCATGGAGGGAACCTCCTCATTGGCCAAGAGCACCCACTGTTTCCCCTGTCAGACACCACGAGGGAAACGTAAGTCTTCATCTGCACACTTGTGACATGTGTTACGCTGCATATTACATTTAAAATGTACATTTTACGCATATAGGAGGTGGTTATTCCAAGTGACAGACGACAGCTGAAGGAGCTCCAAAGTATTGCGTCGTCAAAGCAAGTAACCATAAATGAGGAGTTTAGCCTACAAAAGCGAGAGTAGCTAAGAATAAAAGCCACCCACAAAAGAATAATTGCCAAGGACAAGGAACAGAAAAGGGTTTGGGTTAGGGGTGAACAGAGCTGCTGTGATACAGTTTCCTGGGTTAGGGGTGAACAGAGCTGCTGTGATACAGACCCCCAGGGCCTCCCTCTCCCCCTCTCTACAGTAGTTTCCTGGGTTAGGGGTGAACAGAGCTGCTGTGATACAGACCCCCAGGGCCTCCCTCTCCCCCCTCTCTACAGTAGTTTCCTGGGTTAGGGGTGAACAGAGCTGCTGTGATACAGTTTCCTGGGTTAGGGGTGAACAGAGCGGCTGTGATACAGACCCCCAGGGCCTCCCTCTCCCCCCTCTCTACAGTAGTTTCCTGGGTTAGGGGTGAACAGAGCGGCTGTGATACAGACCCCCAGGGCCTCCCTCTCCCCCCTCTCTACAGTAGTTTCCTGGGTTAGGGGTGAACAGAGCGGCTGTGATACAGACCCCCAGGGCCTCCCTCTCCCCCCTCTCTACAGTAGTTTCCTGGGTTAGGGGTGAACAGAGCGGCTGTGATACAGACCCCCAGGGCCTCCCTCTCCCCCTCTCTACAGTAGTTTCCTGGGTTAGGGGTGAACAGAGCTGCTGTGATACAGACCCCCAGGGCCTCCCTCTCCCCCCTCTCTACAGTAGTTTCCTGGGTTAGGGGTGAACAGAGCGGCTGTGATACAGACCCCCAGGGCCTCCCGCTCCTCGTAGAAGTGGCCCACGGGCATGCGGGGGCTGAAGCTGAAGTGCTCCCTGCTGACGGCACCGTCCAGGTGCTTCTTCAGGTACTGAGAGCAGCAAGACAGCGGAGCAGAGAGGGAGAGATGGAGACCGTTATGGCTAAACTGTTTAAACATGTCATTTTAATGAGCCAAAAGCAGCCCCATAGTGCTGCCTATTATTTTTTTTTTAAATGGAGAGAAATATACCTTGATGATCTCGGGGAACTGCTTCATCCTGCGCCCGCAAGGCGTGTAGTACCAGGTCTCACCCTTCATGCGCTCCTCCACCTTCCTCACGCGGATCTCTCGCCTCCAACTACAGTAAAGGAGAGGCAGTTGATGATCCAAAACCCCAACGAGTCGTGGAAACAAAGCACCAATGTGGCGAGATGTAATATTCAGGAGCGAACACTGTGGCTGTTCACCCGCTCAAAGTGGCAGAAGCTAATCAAGAATAAAGAACCACCAGGGGGCGCCGTTACCCGTGCAGCAGCGGGAAGAGGACCTGCTCCTCTGTGGCCACCCTCCTCCTGTTGGCTTCACCTAAGAGACACACAAGACCACAATCACAACTCTGTGGGGGCGACAGTGGCTCAGGAGGTAGAGCGTCGTCTGGTAGTCCCGGTTCGATTCCCACTCCTCCCAGGCAGCGTGTCGATGTGTCCTTGAGCAAGACACTAACTGCTGCCGATGAGCAGGTTGGCACCTTGCATGGTCGCCTCTGCCGTCGGTGTGTGAATGTGTGAGTGAATGCGAGGAACAAAATTGTAAAGCGCTTTGGATAAAAGCTGTTCTATAAATGCAGCCATTTACCATTAAATATGCTGCTATATATAAAAAAAATATATATATTGCTACATAATTTATATTTGTTACGTCATGGTGGATTATAGATAGAAAACGGTGTCACGTCTGTTACCTGCAGTAGAGCTCTCGTCTCCATCCTGGTCGTTGTCCGCACTGTTAGCTGTGGCGTCAGGGTCCAGTTTAGGCATCTTAGCCGGTTTGCCTTCTTGATTGTGCTTCCTGGCCTTCTTGGGTTTCTCGACGGTTGTGCTCAGGCTCGCAGCGCTGGCCAGGACCGCCTCGATGATGGCTCCGATCTGCTCGTCCTGTTCCGTAGGAGGCCCGACTATGGCTTCAGTGACGTCCGCTTTGAGGCTCTTCTTCCTCTTCCTGCCGGGTCCTTTAGGCTTTGGTGCCTCCTCCATTTTATTAGGTTCTCCTTCTCCCGACACAGGTTTCTTGACCTTCTCCGCCTTTGGAGTTCGAGCCCTGGGCTTCCGCTGAGGCTTCCCGGGGTCCTGGGACACTAAAACAAACAAACCGCAGAAGGTTAGGAAAAACCATATAGAACAAAAAAATACAAAAGAACTCTTAATATAATACGTTTTTCTCTTGAACAAAGCTTATTGGGGCGCCAGGGGGCGGCGCACCACGTAACGCACTGTAGTGCAACGCGGCCGTCCCGGGTTCGACTCCCGGACCCGGCGACCTTCGTCTTCCCCCGTATCTATCTCCCATCCTTCCTCTCTGCTTGTATCCGAAATAAAGCAATAAAATGCCAAAAACAAATCTAAAAAAAAAAGAAGAAAAGAAAAGCGTATTGAAATCTTATGAATAAAAATCTTGCAGAAGGGCAATTCCATGCAAATGTCAACCTCACCATGAATTTTTTTTAATAACATCATAACCAAACCAATTTCAAATGTATCATCAAGGTCTATATTTTGAAGTACAAAATAGATTTGATCGTAATATTTATGAGAATGCATGTTTTTTCACACTACAGGAGGAGACACAATGATGTAAACATTTATTTTTCGATTAACCTAATTGTATGACTTTCTGAATGGCCAGAATGGCAAAATAAAAAAAAGATGTTACATTGCGAATGTGTGTTGTTATGTCCGATTATGACCCGATGTTTGATTTAAATCAGAAGTATTTTATGACTCCTCCCAACATATTTCCAGACACAACTTTTTCACACATTGTTGGTCTAGGCAGAGCAGTGTCCACGTTAGCCTACTGCTAATCGGCTGCTGTCGGCCATCTCCCCCTCGCGTCTGCTCAGCCTACATGTGTATTTGTTATTGTTTTGCCTAGTATCGTGACAAGAAACCCACCCCAAAAAACACAGAAACCCCAAATGAAACCAAACAGAAAGTAAATGAGTATTATTCCAGGGACGACATTTCAAGACAGGCCCCAGGAATGAAGGATGCAGTGACCATAAGAGAAGGAGTCAAGCAGAGGGTTCACAAACGCCACATGTCCATGTCCCTTATGGAGGCTTACCGCTGTTTTAAGGAGGACAATCCCGACATTGTCATTGGCAAATCCAAGTTTGCTGAACTCCGGCCACCTCATGTCTGTCTCTGTTCAGAAACTCCAAGGAACATGTGTCTGTGTAGGTACCATGAAAACACTACCCTTCTCCTGGATTGTGTGCGGCGCCATGTTCCTCGCAAAGTGTTTAAGAGTTCAACAGAATTTGTCAGGTCCGTGTTTTGCAGCGCTGATGAGCCACAATGTATGCTGAACACTTGCGAGGAGTGCAGAGATGCAAAACTGTTCCGGAACAGTATTGTGGACCACATACCAGATGAGGATAAACCACTGAAGACCACCTGGTATGCCTGGGAGACGGTCGGTGGAGTGCAAATGAAGGTCCAGAAGACTGGGGTACTAGGAGATGTACTTCGTCTTCTCACGAGCAGTGCACCACAATTTCTGAAGCACTGCTTCATAAAAAGGAAACAAAGTGCTGTGTTTGAGGAGAAGAAGGCGACCGCCCAAGCAGATGGAGATTCTGTGGTTCTGCAAGTGGACTTCGCCAAGAACTACACGGCGGCGTACCAGGATGAGATCCAGTCTGCCCACTGGAATCAGAAGCAAATCTCCATCTTCACCTCCGTTGCCTGGTCTGACGCCGACCCCTTGTCCTGGTATGTGGTGGTGAGTGACAGCCTGGATCATGACAAGAAGGCTGTGCCAACCTTCATGGGAAAGATCGTTGAAAACATCAGGAGGAAACATCCCCACATGACACAGCTGCACATATTCAGTGATGGAGCTGCCTCCCAGTTCAAGAACAAATTTGTGTGGGTCTTTTTAAGTTTCCGGGAAATGTTCCCCAACCTCCACGTTGAGTGGCACTTTTTTGCCACCAGCCATGGCAAGGGAGCCGTCGACGGAGTAGGAGGCACAGTCAAGCGAGCAGTCAGCACAGCCGTGGTCAGCCGACAGGCGGCAGTTGTCAACACTGCTGCCGACTTCACCTGAGTCGCTGGGCAGAGGTGCCCAAACATATCTGTTGACAAGGTGACACCTGAGGAGATCAAGAGCTTCAGTGAGAAACAGGAGCTGGAGGCCAAGTGGGCAGATGTCCCCACTAGGGATGGGTACCTTTCACATTTGAACCGATACCGGTACCTGTGAATCGATACCGGTACCCAACGGTACCTTTTTTCTGTACTTTAGTCTCAAGAAATTTTATTTACCTACCTCAGTCATAAAAAAAAATCCAAACTTCAAATAACTACAATTTCGACAGTTTTCGGCTTGTCATTGCTCCGACTGCTTTGTTGTTGAATCAAGTAAAATCCTAGGTAAGCATATATTGTGCGTGTGAACGTTGACATGAAAAGAAAAAAGTAAAAAAAAAAAAAGAAAAAAAAATCGGTTTCTCACTTGATTCGATACTCGGTAGTACCGACGTGTTTCGGTTCGGTGCCTCAAAAGTACCGAATTCGGTACCCATCCCTAGTCCCCACCCTTCATGGCACACAGGGAGTGCATCACATCGAGGTTGTATCATGGGGGAAGATCAAACACAAGATGTACTCCACCGCTGATACATCATACCATCACACTTTTCTCTCCTCCTCTGAATTGGCCAGACCACCTGTCTCCTCTGACAAGCCCACCTCTCTCTTGTCAACAGCCAGACCCCCAGCTGTCTCGTGCACACAAGCCAGTAGTCACATTGAAGCGGCCAGACGTCCACCTACCATCAAGACAGGGGATTGTCTCCTCGTTGAGTTTGAGACAACAAACAAAACGAACAGGCAATTTGTAGGATTGGTCACCCAGCAAGACAACACAGGCTGAAATTCAATTTCTCAGAAAAAATTACAAATCGGGCCTGGTCTTTGCACTTCCAACCAAAGAGGACAAGTCCTGGGTCAGTTTTGATCAGATTCGTGAACACCTCAATCCTCACATGGATAACAGAGGGAGATACCATTTCTCTGGTGAGGTTGACATTTTCATGGAATTGCTCCAAAACTCATTTTCTGATTTAACCAATATTAATATTGCTGTTCTGGCCAATACCGATATTTACCGATGTCGATATCTCTGTATAGAAAACACTTTATGTTAATCAAATAAAGAGCTATTTTCCAAAAACTTTTTGTAATTTATTTTCAGAAATGACTGATATTTTGAAACTATTTAACACTTTCTTCGCCAGGCTTATGTACATCATTATACCCCTCTCTGCCAGCTCTATTTGTCTATGGAGAAGTTCCCCTTCTTTGCAGGGCTATAATTTTTTAAATTGTATTGCTAAATTGACATTACTATGGCCCATTCAACGTCAATCATCTATCGGTCAGGACGTAGGAACGTTATACTTTTTCATTCACATATTCATACTAAAATATGGTCTACAGTATAAATATGTTTTTATCGTTTTCTGCAGCTTTCTCCAGAACGTGATTTATAGCCCTAAATGCATTATATTGATGATCAAATACAGTTTGATAGCGATCTGCGCGAGATAAAAAATGTCAAATGGACGTGCTTCTAGAAGTTACTACGTATCATCTGATGTTGACCGGATGGGGGGGGGGGGGTTGTTTATAATTCCGTGGCCAACGTTAGATGATTCATCTAGTGTGGGTGATATGATCATTAGAGCAGTTTATATCGAACACGGTAAAAAAACACGCTGAATCTTACCCCAGTCTCGAGGGCCGTTGGGCGATGAGCGTGGAGCAAAAATATTCCTATTATGGGATGTAGAAATATGCGATCCATCTCCAGGTTGTATAATAGTATATACGTCCAAATCATGTTTATCAAGTTATTGGTAACGGATTGCTATCCATTGTGTCTAGCTCGAGTCCCGGGACTATTAGCGAGTGATCGGAACGAATTGGAATGAGCACCAGCTTCCGTTTCCGGTTTGGGCGATCCGCCGATCGGCCACCAGATGGCGCTCTTGAACCGTTGGAGAGTTGAGAGGGGATCAACAGTAGATCTCAAGTCTCCGGGGGAGAAATATGATTGCGATCACAGATTTTTTAAATATTGATCTCAATGACGTGTTACGGCGTCATTGGCAGAATTAGCATGGCGGGGAATGACGAGTTTAGGCGTCTCTGGCAGAGAAAGTGTTAAAGGGGAACTCCAACATTTTGGGAAATTAGCTTATTTAACATCTTCCCTGGAGTTAGACAAGAAGATACATACCTTTTTTGTCTCTGTGCGTGCATTTTAGCTTTGGGAATAGACGCTCCGTTAGCATAGCTTAGCTTCATCACTGGAAGTGAGGCAGGACAGTAGCCTTACAGTGCCTTACAGTGTATTGCAAGGTCTGACATTGACCAAACTTGATATGCATGACCTTGGTGGGCTCTAGGTCAACTCCTGAAAAGGGGGTCAATGTCAGACTTTGCAATCAAAAGTTAGGGGGCTAATAACCCTTGCCATAATTTCAGTGCGCCCCCTAACTTTTGATTGCAAGCCAACAGGAGGAGGGTGGCCACAGAGGAGCAGGTCCTCTTCCCGCTGCTGCACGGGTAACGGCGCCCCCTGGTGGTTCTTTATTCTTGATTAGCTTCTGCCACTTTGAGCGGGTGAACAGCCACAGTGTTCGCTCCTGAATATTACATCTCGCCACATTGGTGCTTTGTTTCCACGACTCGTTGGGGTTTTGGATCATCAACTGCCTCTCCTTTACTGTAGTTGGAGGCGAGAGATCCGCGTGAGGAAGGTGGAGGAGCGCATGAAGGGTGAGACCTGGTACTACACGCCTTGCGGGCGCAGGATGAAGCAGTTCCCCGAGATCATCAAGGTATATTTCTCTCAATTTAAAAAAAAAATAATAGGCAGCACTATGGGGCTGCTTTTGGCTCATTAAAATGACATGTTTAAACAGGCACAGAAACAAAAAAGGTATGTATCTTCTTGTCTAACTCCAGGGAAGATGTTAAATAAGCTAATTTCCCAAAATGTTGGAGTTCCCAAAAAAATATTTATGATGTCACAGTATGTCATAATTAGGGCTGTCAGTTTATCGCGTTAATTAGATTAATTAATTACACAGCAAATTATCGCGTTATGAAAATTAACTCAAAATTAATTACAAAAAAAACGTTTTTTTTTTTTTTTTTTATCATTCATTCCATAAGAATGTAGACTACACATTTAAAGAAGTTTTTTTTTAATATGGTCCATTTGCATGTTCTTGGTATCTGATTCTAGGGACATCTATGAATCTCAGGGAATGTATTCCCAGTGTCAGAAATACTGTGGGCTAGATCCACAAAGAATGGATTGCACGGTGCAAGGTGCACCCTTACTTACAATTCATTATGAATTGAAAATGGGGGACCCTGATGTAAACAAGACGAAAGTCTTTCTCTGGTCTGCATCCCCTTAACAATTGTGTGTATTGAGTAGGGTTGGGCACCGAAAACCGGTTCTAATAGGAACCGGTTCCTAACTTCCGGTTCTGGAACCGGAAGTAACATATTTGAATTTCTATTCTAAATTTCGATATTTTTTTTTTTTTTACTTTAATACCCTAGTTACAGTACAGCAACCAAATTAAACTGTATCAAGTCAACTGAAAATGTGAATAGTATGATTTTCTTTTTGAAATAAAAAAAAAAATAAAAATCTCCTTCGAAATAAGCTGTGACCTGTTTTGACCTGCACCTCAAAGAATCGGAATCGAGAATCGTTTAGAACAGGAATCGATATGGAGAATCGGAATCGGAACCGGAATCGTTCAAATCCAAACGATGCCCAACCCTAGTATTGAGCCGTACTGTATTGTACCCATTCTGCAATCTGTTAATAACATTTTCATTCAATCAATCAATCTGCGCGGTGATTGATTGAATGAACATTTTATTTTGAGTAAATTGTAATGAACCAAATGAGAATATCAATAATTTTTTTTTATCTTTGACTGTGAATAACACCATGCTCAAATTGACCAGACCTGAAAAATCTAAGCAAATTAATAGATGGAAGATGATTAAACAGAAGGTTTTGTAGATACAGTACTGAATTCTGCCATCCGGACACATGCAATTTGAAATATGATTATAGAATATAGAATATCAGGCATAAAATGGTTATGCGATTAAAATGTGATTAATTAGATTAATTCATTACAAATCCTGTAATTAATTAGATTAATTTTTTTAATCGCCTGACAGCACTAGTCATAATAGAACATTCTAGAACATTTGTGATGTCACAGTATGATGTCATAATAGAACATTCTAGAACATTTGTGATGTCACAGTATGTCATAATCAAACAATCTAGAACATTTGTGATGTCACAGTATGATGTCATAATGGAACATTCTAGAACATTTGTGTTCTATATATATTCAACAATTCTCTCAGCATTTCCTGGCATTTTTTCAGACTACAACATGAATCCAGACTGGTTTGACCGTCAAAATGGTCCACCGAAGTCAAACACATGTGGGTAAAGCCCCATTTCAGACGTGTAACATCCATAACGGCACTTTTTTGTGATTCATTCCTTAAGAGGAAATGCCAGGTTTTCCTGAATGTGCTTTTTGGGTACCTCAAACCCTTCCCTACAAAGTGATAGTAAACATGTTATTCTTTGAAAAAGATATTCACAGAGTTTATCATGTGTTCAGTGAGTCCGAAAAGCTTGTCCATTTCCGTAACATCCATAACGCTGTGTATTTTGTCACCTATCTCAAAATCCAAAAGGTAAAATTATCTTTTACTGCAGGCTCATCTTTATCTCAATAAGTGTAACTAAAATGTGTAAATTATACTTCCAATTCAAATCGATGCCTTGTCATTGTTAAGGTAAGTTTCCAATTTTCTCTCTGAATGTAACATCCATAACGCTGGAATTGCCCAGAACAGACATTCAGCCCGGAACACATGCTCCACTTCAGACAGCGGAAGATACTGGCAGGCACCCAGAAAAGTGGCAATCTTTTTACTTGAACTTGAGAACTGCATACTTTTTTTGCAAAGCTTATCTTTATACTTATAGCACATGCATGAGCCTGGTCTCTTTTGAAAAACACAGCGGATCCATAGCCTGAAGTCTTATGTAGTACAGGTCCACATTTTATAGAAATCCATTCAGAAATTAGTCTTTGAAAGAGATCTGGGTAAACCGTGCAACAAAAAAAGAAAACTCGAAAATCCATTTCCTCATCCACGGCCATTCATTCTGAAGTGCGATTGACTTCTGGTTTTCGCTCATCATCTTTCACCTAGATCCCTTATTCGCACCCCCCCACGTGGGGTATCATTGGAAAGGTACATTCATTGGCTACAACTCTGACCAATCATTTTCGCCATCAGCGCATGATTGGCAGTTCTGGAGCGTCGGAAGTCCGGGGTGGTCATCTGACGTGCGGTGTGTAAAAAGACGCTCGCCTGACATATCGTCATGTAACTCGAGAACCGAGGCACGGATTTGGTCGATTGAGGTGGCGTTCGAACGGCAACAAATATATCTTTCGAACTGTAATTTATATGTTCAGCCAAAAATGCAGCCCGAGCCGCTAGACTCTCGCAAAGTGCCGTGACTTTTGTGCGTTTTGCACATGGGCATATACGTCCCGGTGCACGTTAAGAGGTTAAAACAAAAAGGGACACAGCACTGAGGCTCAGCCACTGCCCTCTAGAAGCTCTTTGTAGAAATCCATGCAAGCCTGCAGCTGATCTGTCTGCAAGTGCAAATAATTCCCTCCGGTCAATTATCTATCGTTATTATCTATCGGGGGGGGGGGGGGTACATCCTCTGATGGGATGCGTCAATATGAAAGACATACATGGTGCATTCGGAACGCTAAATACCTGGAGTGGAGGTCTTGGGAGCTCGAGGTTTGCGTGGTTTCCCAGGTGTTTTCAGCTTCAGCGGCGGAACCGTCTGCGGCACCGTCTGCTCGGCTGCG
The DNA here is from genome assembly GCF_963971535.1 of Notolepis coatsorum. Classification (NCBI taxonomy): domain Eukaryota; kingdom Metazoa; phylum Chordata; class Actinopteri; order Aulopiformes; family Paralepididae; genus Notolepis; species Notolepis coatsorum. The sequence continues at coordinate 1,705,203 of NC_140181.1, read as the reverse complement.
GGTTGGGCTAGGTGGACAGCGGGACTCTCCGCAAGGGTGCCGGGGGCTACAGCGATTTCATCCGTCATCTCGAGGACAGGCGGGGCGGCGGGTTCATTAGCGGCGCTCTTGATGCCGTTTGGTCCGGCCGAATCTGGGAGATCCTGTCCCTTCATCTCCGCTTCAGACCCTACATCAGGAACAAGGGTATTAAAATGTGCTTGTTTATATAATGAGTGGTTGCATAATGAGGATAGGGCTGACCTTCGAATTTTCTTTTGGAATTCGAAGCTTCGGGGCCGAGATTAGATTATAATTCGAAGCTTCGAAAATATAATTTTAATTTAAAAAAAACATTTACATTTTTTTTTGACTTTTTTATGTTGTGGGACTTGTACAGCACTTTGTTCAACTTTGTCAGTGCTGTAAAGTTTTAACCTTTTTAAATCTTACAAACGAAACACTTTGCATTCATGAAATATTGTAAGCCATCATTTGAGGCTTTATAAAAGCAGCACAATGAACACAAATCTGTCAGTGCCGAGTCCGACCTCATCTTAAAGGGGAACTATCTTATAAATGGCCTTTTTCAGTGTTTAGCATTGTTTCCTAGCTATGTGGACTTATATTAATATGATCTATGTCTCTAATTCTCATATTGGCGCATTCTTCCAATTCTCCTCTCACAATATTCACCCTCACTGAACTGAGTCATCTGAAAATGTGCTGATCTGTGATGTCAGAGAGACACAGCTGCATGATGATGTTCAGGCGGCGCAGTGGTTTAGGAGCCCAGCCTCAAAACGGCTTAAGATCTTGAGGTAGAAAAATGCTGTTTTTGAGGACTTCATTAGAAATACAAAACAATGAATTAAAAAAAATAAAAAATTACAGAGGTGTTCCATAAACTCACAGGAATTGTGTAAAAGTGCCCAAATAGTGAAAGAAATAGTAAAATAGTTCCCCTTTAAATAACAAACAGCATTGCTTGTTGTAATTAACACATTGACCACCAATCACGTTGTACGACGGGTTTGCTGATCATGCGAATTCTGCCAAACCACGGCGTACGACGTTATTGAGATCATATTAAATTTTTTCGCCATGGTATTCATAATTCCGCCACCCAGCCTCTGCTGAGACAGTGGGACTCTGCACAACCGTGCAACGCTTCAATACCGCCGCCTGGTGGATGATCGGGCGAGTTACAACCGGAAATGGATCTCTGGTGATCTCGGTGCATCTGGGAAATCCGTCCGGCAGTCACATATTGTTGCGGGACTCTAGACACACATCCGTGTATATGGATCGCTGCCATAACTCTTGATTGTTTATTCTTTTCAATGCAAACCGCTCTGATCAATATATCACCCATACTACATAAAGCATTTACTGACGATCACGGAATTATAAACGACCCCCCCCCCCCTTTCATCCGCGCATGATGAGTCATAACATTTAGGATCGTGTTCAGTTGGATTTTTTTATATAGCGTGTATCGCGAATAAACTGCAATCGATAATCTATATTATGCGTTTAGGCCTATAACTAGCGTTCTAGGAATTACTACAGAAAACGATAAAAACACTTATATTCTAGACGGTATTTTCGTATGAATCTATGAATGAAAAAGTATAACGTTCCTACATCCTGAACGATAGATAATCGATGTTGAATGGGCCATAGTAATGTCAATTTAGCAATAGCTCACCAAACACTATTCTCAATAAACTCCAATATGTCCAAAACTCTGCTGCCCGCATGCTCACCTCCACCCGTCGCTCTGATCACATCACCCCTGTCCTCCACGACCTCCACTGGCTTCCAATCAAATACAGGATACATTTTAAAATACTACTCATCACATTTAAAGCCCTCAACAACCTCGCCCCTCCCTACCTGTCCGACCTCCTCCACCGTCACACGCCCACCCGTCGCCTTAGGTCTGCAGATGCCAACCTCCTAACACCTCCCACGACCAAGCTCCGGACCTGGGGCGACAGGGCCTTTGCTGCTGCTGCCCCCTCCCTCTGGAATGCCCTCCCCAGCCATATCCGTGATGCAAACACCCTGACATCTTTTAAATCAGCCCTCAAAACCCACCTTTTCAATCTTGCTTTTGACCTCTAATTCTGTCGGTTTTATTTTATTTTGTCATGTATTATTTTTGTTCTGTTTTGTTCTGTTTTTTTGTTTTGCCATAGTTTGTCTCTCCTGCCCATGTGAAGCGTCTTTGAGCACCTGGAAAAGCGCTATATAAAATAGATGTATTATTATTATATTATTATACAATTTAAAAAGTTATAGCCCTGCAAAGAAGGTGAACATCTCCATAGGCTTAGACTGGTGGCAGTGATCATACATTGATGGATAGAAGCGTGGCAGTCAATGTGTTAACAATGAGAGGCAGAGTTGATTTTGGACAAAAAAAAAATATATATATATATATTTTTTTTTTTTCATATTCGAATCCCATGCCCATCGAACGAAGCTTCGAAGTATTTAAGACAGCCCTAGAGGACTACATAGGAGAATTATGTGAAAAAATGTTATTCTCCATTTGGCAAGAATGGAATTCCTTCTAAAACATGAGGGTTAGTCACATGTATGAATGTAAACACTTCAACCAAATACTATAGGAAACTATATACTATTAAAGTATTTCTATTCTATATAGTATATATATACGTATATTATACACAACTATGAAAAAGCACCTTGATGATACAGCTGAGGCGGGCCAAGTGAGTCTGAGATGTCGTTTTGAGAGGTGTCGTCGTGGGACCGCTCCATCCCAGAGGTGTCGTCGTGGGACCGCTCCATCCCAGAGGTGTCGTCATGGGAACGCCCCATCCCAGAGGTGTCGTCGTGGGACCGCTCCATCCCAGAGGTGTAGTCATGGGAACGCTCCATCCCAGAGGCGTCGTCATGGGAACGCTCCATCCCAGAGGTGTCGTCATGGGAACGCTCCATCCCAGAGGTGTCGTTCAGGGACCGCTCCATCCCAGAGGTGTCGTCATGGGAACGCTCCATCCCAGAGGTGTCGTCATGGGAACGCTCCATCCCAGAGGTGTCGTCGTGGGAACGCTCCATCCGAGAGGTGTCGTCGTGGGACCGCTCCATCCGAGAGGTGTCGTCGTGGGACCGCTCCATCCCAGAGGTGTCATCGTGGGACCGCTCCATCCCAGAGGTGTCATCGTGGGACCGCTCCATCCCAGAGGTGTCGTTCAGGGAATCCAGCATGGACTCCCCAGCACTCGGGCAGCCGTCCATGGTTTCTTCAGCACGAGAGGTCCCTTCTGCCCAGGTGTCATCCAGCGGGTCGTCCCCGGAGTCTTCTGGAGACGAGCTGCTGTCGACAGTGGCCTCGCACGCGTCGGAAGTTTCGCCTTCCGCGCGCGAAGTGTCGTCAAATCCATACGAGTATTCCGCCATGCGGGAGCTGTCGTCAAACTGAGAGTAATCGTCCAGGCATGAGGTGCCGTCAAAGCGAGAGGAGTCGCCCAGGAGGGAGCCGGCGTCGTCGTCTGTAAGAGAGGAGTCCTCCGTGGCAGAGGTAACGTCGAGCCTGGACGTAACGTCGAGCCTGGAGGTGCCGGCGAGCCTCGAAGAGGCGTCCAGCCGAGAGGTGTCGTCTAGTGACGAGTCGTTGAAAGTCTCTTCAGTCACATCGCCGTCTTCCATCCTGGTGCTGTGGAGATGAGAGGAGCCCACATGGCCGTCTTCCATCCTGGTGCTGTGGAGATGAGAGGAGCCCACATGGCCGTCTTCCATCCTGGTGCTGTGGAGATGAGAGGAGCCCACATGGCCGTCTTCCATCCTGGTGCTGTGGAGATGAGAGGAGGCCACATGGCCGTCTTCCATCCTGGTGCTGTGGAGATGAGAGGGGCCCACATGGCCGTCTTCCATCCTGGTGCTGTGGAGATGAGAGGAGGCCACATGGCCGTCTTCCATCCTGGTGCTGTGGAGATGAGAGGAGGCCACATGGCCGTCTTCCATCCTGGTGCTGTGGAGATGAGAGGAGCCCACATGGCCGTCTTCCATCCTGGTGCTGTGGAGATGAGAGGAGGCCACATGGCCGTCTTCCATCCTGGTGCTGTGGAGATGAGAGGAGCCCACATGGCCGTCTTCCATCCTGGTGCTGTGGAGATGAGAGGAGCCCACATGGCCGTCTTCCATCCTGGTGCTGTGGAGATGAGAGGAGCCCACATGGCCGTCTTCCATCCTGGTGCTGTGGAGATGAGAGGAGCCCACATCGCCATCTTCCATCCTGGTGCTGTGGAGATGAGAGGAGCCCACATGGCCGTCTTCCATCCTGGTGCTGTGGAGATGAGAGGAATCCGCGAGTGAGGGTTCCACCACGGAGTCCTCCATCTCACATGTGTCATTTTCCTCCAGAGGCCACTCTGCGCCTGGCAGTCTGTTGTGGGCCTGTTGCTCAGCAGAGGCAGTGGTCTCTGGGGACTCCACAGTCCCGGGAGGATTCGTAAAGGAGGATGTCTCGGGTTTGCTAGTCTGAGTCTCAGTAGCTTCCACCTTTGGCGGCGCTTTTACCGTGCCTGATTCCGGCTGAGGGGGACGCTCCTCTACTTTCCCAGCTGGCGTCACGGCAGATCGCTTCCTGTCCTCAGTGCCTCCGTGTTCTGGCTTGGGACAGACGTGTGGAGGAGTGTTGCTGGGAGCGGGAGGCGTGGAGGTGGCAGTATTCCGGACCACTGGAGAAGTAGTCACCACTTCGGGGGGCAGAGACAACAAGGTAGGAGGGTCAGATACACGTGCCGTCTTGGGGCCTTGAGTAGTGAGAGGAGGCGGACCAGACATGAGCAGGGCCATAGAACCTTGATGGGCTGTTACAGAGGGTTTTCTCACCTCCTCCAGTGATGCTGCAGAAGCAGTGGGAGGAGCAGAATATCCTCTAGGAGGAGTGGATGGTGTCTGAGGGTGGGGCAGGGGCACCGAGTCAAAGGGTGCACTGCCCACCGAAGGAGGCCTGGGTACTGATGTAGGAGGTGCAGACGTTGATGAACGAGGGTCAGGCGGCGCAGAGGATGTAGGTCCAGCAGGCGACGGAGTCACAGTAACTGACGAAGAGGAATTTGTGGTTACTGACGCCAGAGACACAGAGGAAGTGCCAGACACTGGTGATGAAATACCAGACACTAATGACGGCGGTCCAGACCGTTCACACTGACCCCCAGGTCCAGATGGGAGGTGGGACGTCAGAGGGGGGGGCCTGGACCCTTGGACCATCTGCTGGAAAGCAGAAATGGGAGCGGAAGCTGAGTAAGGGGGTGCGGCTGCAGGGACTGTGGGAGGCAGTGTTGGTTTGATCTGATGAGCCACAGACGACGACAGAGGAGGAGCGACAGAGTGGAGGATTGAGGAAGCCTCCGGAGACGCGGTGTCCATCAGAGGTGGAGAAAACGCGGGAGGGGATGCAGACATGGAGGAAGAGGGGGATCCTACCGACAGATGTGTGGACCCGGCGGGGGAGCTCTGAGCCACCGAGGCAGGGGGGGGCCTAAGGCCTTGGACCATCAGGGGTGGGGAGGAGAGTCTGGGGGGAATAGTTTGAGAAGAGACGGAGTGTAAATTCGGAGGCGTCGAAATCCGAGGCGGAGTAGATATAGCGGAAGGGGACGAAATAAGCGGACGGCCGGGGGCGGAGGCCGCAGGAGCCGCAGAGACCCGGGGAGGTGTCGGCGCCGCCGCCAGTGACGTGGAAGCGGCAGCAGGAGACTCAGGGAGATGCGACGATATGGAGTGGGGCGGTGCAGCCATGTCTGGAAGGTGAGGCGATGGCTGCTCTGCATGCTGACGGTAGTCACTACTGTTCCCCATGTGCAGCACAGGGGGCGTGGGAGGGTAGCTGTCGCCTGTAGGCAACCGCTGGGCGACGGATGCCCTTTCCATTCCATTATAGCTCGTATCCACTTCCTTGAAAGCTTCATTCATCCGCCCTGGGGAAGAGAAACAAGAACATATATATTAGATGAGAAACGACTCATACAAGTAGCATGGGAGCGACAGTGGCTCAGGAGGGAGAGTGTCTGGTCGTCTGGTGATCAGAAGGTTCCCGGTTTGTTTCCCACTCCTCCTGGGCAGCGTGTCGAGGAGCATGTCGAAGTGTCCTTGAGCAAGACACCCTAATTGCTCCAGATGAGCAGGTTGGCACCTTGCATGGTATTGGTCGCCTCCGCCATCGGTGTGTGAATGTGAGGAACAAAAATTGTAAAGCTCTTCAGATAAAAGCACTATATAAATGCACCATTACCACTTACAACAATTTGGTATGAGAGTGCAGAGATTACATAATGAGGCATTCTATGGCAAGTGTCACAGAAAGTGTATTTTGACACAGACAGACTATTAGTGTTCTGAAATTGTTGATGTGGTTAAGAATGTGAAACAAAAAAGTACGCCAGGATGTCATGATTTACATAATCCAACCCATCACTGGCTCCTCGAAAACCAAAACAATGAGTGCAAACGGTTGGCCGGTATGGAAGCAACAGCGCCGCCCGCTGGTTGAAACCTGCCACTATCACAATATGTAATGTAACACAACTTCAATGAGTCATTACTCTGACCAGGGGAAATAACCATTTCCATATTCACCAAGAATATTTAAGAAAGACTAAAGAAACAGCAGCTTCATGTTAATTGTAACCAAAGGCTAATATAAAAGCCGTTAGTGTGGGCTTGATGGGAGTCTGTGGCTTGATTTTTATTACTAATTAGTCGTAATTTTTATTACTAATTACTAGTCATGTCAGATTTGGGATACGTTTGGCACAAATCAGATGCTGGGTGCTACAGTTAAAACACACAAATAGGCATTATGCTTCTTTCCAAATATGGGAACAATTAATCTCTTGTTTACCCACTGCCCAAACAACAAGTCTGCTAAATGAATCTCTTGTTTTCCCACTGCCCAAACAACAAGTCTGCTAAATTAATCTCTCGTTTTCCCACTGCCCAAACAACAAGTCTGCTAAATTAATCTCTTGTTTTCCCACTGCCCAAACAACAAGTCTGCTAAATTAATCTCTTGTTTTCCCACTGCCCAAACAACAAGTCTGCTAAATTAATCTCTTGTTTTCCCACTGCCCAAACAACAAGTCTGCTAAATTAATCTCTTGTTTTCCCACTGCCCAAACAACAAGTCTGCTAAATTAATCTCTCGTTTTCCCACTGCCCAAACAACAAGTCTGCTAAATTAATCTCTTGTTTACCCACTGCCCAAACAACAAGTCTGCTAAATTAATCTCTCGTTTTCCCACTGCCCAAACAACAAGTCTGCTAAATTAATCTCTTGTTTTCCCACTGCCCAAACAACAAGTCTGCTAAATTAATCTCTTGTTTTCCCACTGCCCAAACAACAAATCTGCTAAATTAATCTCTCGTTTTCCCACTGCCCAAACAACAAGTCTGCTAAATTAATCTCTCGTTTTCCCACTGCCCAAACAACAAGTCTGCTAAATTAATCTCTTGTTTACCCACTGCCCAAACAACAAGTCTGCTAAATTAATCTCTCGTTTTCCCACTGCCCAAACAACAAATCTGCTAAATTAATCTCTCGTTTTCCCACTGCCCAAACAACAAGTCTGCTAAATTAATCTCTTGTTTTCCCACTGCCCAAACAACAAGTCTGCTAAATTAATCTCTCGTTTTCCCACTGCCCAAACAACAAGTCTGCTAAATTAATCTCTCGTTTTCCCACTGCCCAAACAACAAGTCTGCTAAATTAATCTCGTTTTCCCACTGCCCAAACAACAAATCTGCTAAATTAATCTCGTTTTCCCACTGCCCAAACAACAAGTCTGCTAAATTAATCTCTTGTTTTCCCACTGCCCAAACAACAAGTCTGCTAAATTAATCTCTCGTTTTCCCACTGCCCAAACAACAAGTCTGCTAAATTAATCTCGTTTTCCCACTGCCCAAACAACAAGTCTGCTAAATTAATCTCGTTTTCCCACTGCCCAAACAACAAGTCTGCTAAATTAATCTCGTTTTCCCACTGCCCAAACAACAAGTCTGCTAAATTAATCTCTTGTTTTCCCACTGCCCAAACAACAAGTCTGCTAAATTAATCTCTTGTTTTCCCACTGCCCAAACAACAAGTCTGCTAAATTAATCTCTCGTTTTCCCACTGCCCAAACAACAAGTCTGCTAAATTAATCTCTTGTTTTCCCACTGCCCAAACAACAAGTCTGCTAAATTAATCTCTCGTTTTCCCACTGCCCAAACAACAAGTCTGCTAAATTAATCTCTTGTTTTCCCACTGCCCAAACAACAAGTCTGCTAAATTAATCTCTTGTTTTCCCACTGCCCAAACAACAAGTCTGCTAAATTAATCTCTTGTTTACCCACTGCCCAAACAACAAATCTGCTAAATTAATCTCTTGTTTTCCCACTGCCCAAACAACAAATCTGCTAAATTAATCTCTCGTTTTCCCACTGCCCAAACAACAAGTCTGCTAAATTAATCTCTCGTTTTCCCACTGCCCAAACAACAAGTCTGCTAAATTAATCTCTTGTTTTCCCACTGCCCAAACAACAAATCTGCTAAATTAATCTCTTGTTTTCCCACTGCCCAAACAACAAGTCTGCTAAATTAATCTCTTGTTTTCCCACTGCCCAAACAACAAGTCTGCTAAATTAATCTCTCGTTTTCCCACTGCCCAAACAACAAGTCTGCTAAATTAATCTCTTGTTTTCCCACTGCCCAAACAACAAGTCTGCTAAATTAATCTCTTGTTTTCCCACTGCCCAAACAACAAGTCTGCTAAATTAATCTCTCGTTTTCCCACTGCCCAAACAACAAGTCTGCTAAATTAATCTCTTGTTTTCCCACTGCCCAAACAACAAATCTGCTAAATTAATCTCTTGTTTTCCCACTGCCCAAACAACAAATCTGCTAAATTAATCTCTCGTTTTCCCACTGCCCAAACAACAAGTCTGCTAAATTAATCTCTCGTTTTCCCACTGCCCAAACAACAAGTCTGCTAAATTAATCTCTTGTTTTCCCACTGCCCAAACAACAAATCTGCTAAATTAATCTCTTGTTTTCCCACTGCCCAAACAACAAGTCTGCTAAATTAATCTCTTGTTTACCCACTGCCCAAACAACAAGTCTGCTAAATTAATCTCTTGTTTTCCCACTGCCCAATCTCTTGTTTTCCCACTGCCCAAACAACAAGTCTGCTAAATTAATCTCTTGTTTTCCCACTGCCCAAACAACAAGTCTGCTAAATTAATCTCTTGTTTTCCCACTGCCCAAACAACAAGTCTGCATCTAGAAAAGCCCTTTGAAAATGTCTCTGAGGAACTGGACGCTTGGGGTCACTTCAGTCCCACTCGGACATGGTGAGCAGCACCAGAATATAACAGAAAACAACAGAGGTATGAGAGTAGATTTACATCGATGTTTACAGCCAGGCAACCAAAGAAGGACCAAAGAGCAGGAGCAGGAGAACAGATGGATCTGAGCCACACGACTACAGAAAAAAAAACTGGAGATGTGTGTTTGAGAACCGGAAATGTTATTTCTATCCAGAAATATAAAGGCCAACCCAGGAAGCTAGTGCATCATAATGGGAAATCAGCCCAATCAATCAGGTCTAACAAATCCCAAGTCCTCGCCGTTGTCCCGGTATTTAAGATTCTCAAGCAAAACAAGAAGAGACTTGTCACAGGATAAGACTCAAAAATCAACCGATGTATTTTACGTGCACCGTAAACATATAGAACACCTCACCTTGCATGACCGCGGGCATTCCCACGTTACCAGCATGAGGGCTTCTCTCCCTGCTGTGGCTCTGGGGCGACCCGCCGTCCTGCGCAGCTGACGGCGACATCATGGGCACAGAGGACATGCCCATCGGAAGGGGGCTGCCGGTGTGGTGCTGCGGGCTTCCCCGGGGGGGGGTGAAGTTCTGGGTGGTCGGGGGCATCATCTGACCCTGACTCTGGGTCTGAGAAGGTGTCGGAGGCTGCGGCTGGGGGGAGGGGAGGGGGGGGTGCTGGGGCTGGTAGTAGGGCATCTCGTTAGGCATCATGCCGTAATGCTGAGGTTGCTGGTGGTGATGGTGCGGGTGGTGGTGGGAGTGGAGGTGCTGCTGTGACTGTTGGTGTGGAGGTGGCTGTAGAGACTGCTGCTGCGAGGGGGTGATCCCAGCGTGCACCTGACTCTGGTAGGCCCCGTACATACTGTGAGAGTTATAACCCATCTGCTGTGGGCCAGGGCTTTCCCTGTTCCAGTACTGACCCCCAGTCAGGGACATGTTGGGCGGGCCTGCCCCGGGGGGCTGGTGGGAGCTTCCCATGCCCCCGTTGAGTTGGTATTGTCCATGACTCTGGTAGTGGTGCTGTGACTGAGGCTGCATCATACCAGGGGGAGGCTGCTTCTGGTGCATCCCATGCCCAGGAGAGGGGCTCATGGCTGGGCTGTACTGAGGCTGTCCTCCCCAAAGGTAGTCGTAGCTCATGCTGCTCTGGTGGTGGCTGCTCATGTGAGGGTAAGGAGCCGTCGGTGGGTGAGAACCAGACACACCGGACCCAAGTACAGTAGTGACACCATTCACATTCATTTCTCCATTCATATCTGTCAGAAAGAGAGAGAGATGTTGGTAAAGTTAGACAAATTTATAGTTTACCGTAATGCAACACTTACGGTGGAAAGCACATGTCTTGATATGAAGACATGATTGCCTAGCACCTGAAAATTACAAAATAGTGTGTGTGGGGGTAGGGGGGATTTCTGGGTTTTTAACCCTCAGTTTAGCTGGATGCACTGAAATTCTCCAGTACTGGAACCAGCAATGCAACAGCCGCTACACTGCATGCCAATATTTCTCTGATTATATACAAGAACACACAGTTTCAATATAGAGGTCTTATTCGTTATCCTGGCTCAAGGCTGAACATTGACAATACTCACTCTTCCCCTGCTGAGGGAAAGTCATGGAGGAGCCGTTAGTATAGAGAGACTCCCCCGAGGAGAGCTTCAGTCCCGGGTCTGCCGACACTGAGGGGTGGGTGCCATAATTGAAATGGTTATTTGCCTCCATCTAGAAAGAAAACAATTAGAGGAATCAAACATTAGAGGAAACTCGTTTATTTATTATTCAACACGATTTGCCAGTGGGGAGAGAGAGAGAGAGAAATACACCTGTAATAACACTATGTTGTGTAACCTATAGCATAGCTAGTTGTTTTTATTGGAGCACAGTAACGTCACCCCCGTCACTAAGTCCCTCAAACATCAACACTGTATTGTAACAGTAACAAAGGTAGCCCACAACAACATGGTGGGTTTCCAACAGTAACGGTAAACATACAGCAGATGCCAGCCAGGCCCGCATGTCCACCGACCCGGCAGCGACCATGGACAATGAGCCTGATGTCTGTGTGCTCATCACCACCTCATCAGGGCCACAGCGAGCCGTGCCACAACAAGAAGAAGCCACAAACACGGTGTACAGTTGAACAACATTGAGCTGAACGCACTATATTACAGCGCCAGTGCGCTAGTGTTGGCCCAACGGCAACGGTAGAAATATATAGCTACCGCTGGTTAATGTCCTCATCTCAATAAGGCCTGGGAGCACAACTGTTGCGAGAGGATGCAGTTAGCGAGCTAACGTTAGCTACCAGCGTCACCGTGTTGTTCACCGTCACACCGTGAGCTCTAGCCCTAACCAGCCCGGTGTGGAGCTGTGGAGCAGGGGGAGGACATGCGGGGCTCCGGCGAGATGCTCCTGGTGCTCCTAGCTGTCTGGCTAGCGTCAGTTCAGTTGTGTTGCTTGTCGCTAGATAACCTTGGAGCCGCCGCCGCGGCTGCAGTCACCGGGCCTGGTGTCTGATGCTGAGACACGGACAACACGTCGAACGGTGCGACGAGCTGGTCAACGAGCTATCAAAACAGTTGTGTCGGTGGTGTCGGTAGGTAGCCCCGCTGAGGAGCGAGACCCGAGCGTGAACTGCTTGTTGAGGCAGTTAGTGAGCTAACAGGGCTAACGCCACGGGAGCTAACAGAGCTAACGGTAGTTAACAGAGCTAATGGTAGCCAACAGAGCTAACGGTAGCTAACAGAGCTAACGGTAGCTAACAGAGCTAACGGTAGTTAACAGAGCTAATGGTAGCTAACAGAGCTAATGGTAGCCAACAGAGCTAATGGTAGCCAACAGAGCTAACGGTAGCTAACAGAGCTAATGGTAGCCAACAGAGCTAACGGTAGCTAACAGAGCTAACGGTAGTTAACAGAGCTAATGGTAGCCAACAGAGCTAATGGTAGCCAACAGAGCTAATGGTAGCTAACAGAGCTAATGGTAGCCAACAGAGCTAACAGAGCTAATGGTAGCCAACAGAGCTAATGGTAGCCAACAGAGCTAACAGAGCTAATGGTAGCTAACAGAGCTAACGGTAGCTAACAGAGCTACTGGTAGCTAACAGAGCTAACGGTAGCTAACAGAGCTAACGGTAGCTAACAGAGTTAACAGAGCTAACGGTAGCCAACAGAGCTAACGCCACGGTAGCTAACAGAGCTAACGGTAGCCAACAGAGCTAACGCCACGGTAGCTAACAGAGCTAATGGTAGCTAACAGAGCTAACGGTAGCCAACAGAGCTAACGCCACGGTAGCTGACAGAGCTAACGGTAGCTAACAGAGAGAACGCGCACAGCAGCAGCATCCTCCCACAGAACAAGAACAAGTTTCGCTCAAATTTCAATTAAAACCGTCTAACCTTTCAATCCTTGGATTTCAAAGGCATCGATGCGTTTAAGCCTTCGACTGGGCAGATATGATAGAAGATGGCACAGCGATAAATAATAAACAACAAATCGCTAACCTTTGGGTTTTAAATGATCAAACATGGCTGGTGTGCTCCAGCGCAGCCGCGATGATCACAGGGCAGAAAGAACAGCCTGCACCCAGCCTGCACAACAACCCGCTTCCGCCCACAGCGGAACACCACAATAAAAGTTTCCATGCCAAAAAAAACAAATCTATTCTCTAATATTAGTGACTTTGACAAAACATGTTGAAATGGACACGTGTAATGATAATGGTGATTGTTAGTTATACAGGCTTCCTTGAAATAAACACATCTATTTTATTATGCATACACCGTTTTATAGCAGGCTATCTGTCAGAATACAAAATGGGTCGCATACATGTTGTAGGTATCCACATAGGTGGTAACAAATTCAATTTACTCTATTTTAGATTTTTTTTTAACTCATTCAGCGCCAGCTATTATCTCCATCCTTGTAGTCAATGGGCCACGCTAAAGGATAGGCATTTTCACTGTGCGTCACAAGCTATATGCAGAGCTATATCTATATTCTATATTATTATAGCTATAGCTCATTTGACAGTCACTATCTCTCATCCAACATGTAATTAATTAATTAATACATTTGTTCATGTATACCAGGGCTATTCAACTGGCGGCCCGCAGGCCAGATCCGGCCCGCGGGATGATTCTGACCGGCCCGCCAAAGATTACATGATAATAAAAAAAAATATATATATATATATATATTTTTTTTTTTTATTTTTTTTTTTTTTTACTTTTTTCTTTTCATGTCAACGTTCACACGCACAATTGAGCCAAAAGTCACTCAATTAATGACAGATTTCATTGATAAATTGAGGGAAAACTTTGCAAGTCGATTTGATGAATTTGACATGCCCAGAGAATTGATGCATTTTGTGAGCAACCCATTTGCCAATGTAGCTGCTATTTCCACAAAAGGACAAGAGTTCCTTGCATCACTTCACATTGATGAAGGTCTCCTGCAACTTGAAATAATTGACATGCAAGCATCATCTGCTCTGAAGCAGGCACTTGAGAATGAATCCACCACAACATTTTGGATAAAGTGTATTCATGTCAACACATTCCCCAAAATAAAAACGCTGGCAATATCTGTGCTAACAATGTTTGGCTCAACATACACCTGTGAATCCAGTTTCTCTCACATGAATGCCATTAAAGCAAGCAACCGTGCCTCCTTGACAAATGAGCATTTGCATCACTGTTTGCGGGTAGCCCTCACTTCCTATGAACCCTCTTTCTCTGCCAGTGCCGAGTCAAAGAAGTGCAATCTCTCTCATTAGATGTGTGTATGTAGGCTAGGCCTGTCTGCCCCCCACCCCCCCTGATGTTTGAGAGTTAAAGGATAACTCCACTATTTTGGGAAATTAGCTTATTTAACATCTTCCCTGGAGTTAGACAAGAAGATGCATACCTTTTTTGTCTCTGTGCGTGCATTTTAGCTTTGGGAATAGATGCTCCGTTAGCATAGCTTAGCTTCATCACTGGAAGTGAGGCAGGACAGTAGCCTTACAGTGCCTTACAGTGTATTGCAAGGTCTGACATTGACCAAACTTGATATGCATGACCTTGGTGGGCTCTAGGTCAACTCCTGAAAAGGGGGTCAATGTCAGACCTTGCAATCAAAAGTTAGGGGCGCACTGAAATTATGGCAAGGGTTATTAGCCCCCTAACTTTTGATTGCAAAGTCTGACATTGACCCCCTTTTCAGGAGTTGACCTAGAGCCCACCAAGGTTATGAATGAATGAATGAAAACTTTATTTAACAGATTGCAGAATGGGTACAATACAGTACGGCTCAATACATACAATTGTTAAGGGGATGCAGACCTGAGAAAGACGTTTGTCTTGTTTCCATCAGGGTCCCCCATTTTCAATTCATATAGACATTTATGACATACATAACATACATGACATTTATGGCATAGGGACATATAGGTATTTAGTACTGATACATTTGTGACATAGGCGGTATTCAAATATACAGTACTGTTACCCCTAGATCCTGACAGAGTATATACATATGATGGGGAGGGGACTGTACATTAGGAGGGGGTGGGTGGGTGGGAGGGGAATATACATACGGCGGGGAGGGAATATATACATGCGGTGGGGAGGAGACTGTCTATTAGGAGGTGGTGGGGGTTTTGGGCATTTACGGTGGCCAGTTTCGAATTGCAGCCTCCCGTAGGTGCTCTTTAAGGGCGGTTTTGAATGTGGGCAGGGATTCACATTCCTTTACAGCTTTGGGTAGGGCGTTCCACATTGTTGTGGCATAATTGCGAAACGTGTTTAGTCCCTTGTTTGAGCCGAATCTGGGTTTAACATGATTTGTTGAGCTTCCTCTGGTGTAGTGGTTGTGGTATTCACTGACCTTTGGGAAGTATTTTGACATGTACATGGGCACCCCGGTCGTATAGTGTATCTTGTAGACCAGGCCCATTGCAAGTTGCTGTACTCTGTCGTCTACTCTAAGCCATCCTAGGTTGGCAAAGTGGGCAGGGGTGAGGTGGGTTCTGGGGTTCAGGTCAAGTAGTAGTCTGACCAGTTTGTTTTGTGATGTTTGTAATTTTGTTTTAAGCGCCTTTGAGGTGCTTTGGTACCATGAGGTGCACGCATAGTCATAGTACCCTTGAATGAGTGCTCCTGCCAGAGTCCTCAGGGTATTCTTGTTTACCAGAGAGGAGATCCGGTACAAGAATCTAGTTCGTTGGTTGACTTTTTTTATTACATTGGATGCCATTTTGTCACAGGAAAGATTTGCCTCTAGGATGGAACCCAGGTAGGTAATTTCGTCTTTCCTTGTGACAATATTGTCACCCACTGTAACTGAGAAGCCGTCGGTCTTGCTGAGTTTGTTATTTGAACCGAAGAGAATGGACTCTGTTTTGCCCATGTGTAATGATAGTTTGTTATCAGCGAGCCATATGCAGATTTTGCCTAGTTCCGTGCTGAGGGTTTTTTCAACCTGCAATTTGTTCTTGTCAGAGACCAGCAGGGCTGAGTCGTCCGCAAACAGGAACAAGTTGCAGTCACAGGCTGACGACATGTCATTTGCATAAATTAGGAAGAGTAGCGGTCCTAGTATGCTTCCTTGTGGAACACCACAGCTCACTGTGAGGGGGGGGGATAGAGTACCGTTTACCTCTACCATCTGTTCTCTCCCCTCCAGGTAGGATTGCATCCAGCTCACTGATAGGCTATCAAAACCAATTGCTTTTAGCTTGTCCATTAGAATGGAGTGATTGACAGTGTCGAAGGCCTTTTGTAGGTCCAGCATGACCATGCCGCAGTATTTGCCAGCGTCCACCTCTTGTTTGATGTGGTCGTTCAAATAGAGGAGGCATGTGTCAGTGGAGTGGGACGTTCTGAAGCCAGATTGGAATTCGTAGATTAGGTTTTTTTCCGCCAGGTACTTTTCGACCTGTTCGTAGACTATTTTCTCCATGACTTTCGAGATGGAGGTAAGAATAGAAACAGGGCGGTAGTTGCCTGGGTCTAATTTGCTGCCCTTTTTGTGTAGAGGGGTCACTCTCGCAATTTTGAAGTCCTTGGGGACGTGCCCCTGTTTTATAGAGAGGTTTATTATGTGTGTGATGACTGGGGTGATGGCGGCTGCTGCGTCTCTGAGGAATTTGGAGGGGATGTTGTCATGGCCAGTGGCCTTGTTAGGTTGGAGGGCGCTCAATTTTTTGAGTACCTCATCGGTTGTTACCATTTCAAGTTTGAAGTCGTCTTTGTGGACCCCTAGGTTTTTGTAGTATGCTACTATGTGTTCTACCCCATAATGCCCTGAGTGGGAGGGTAGTTTGTTTACCAGTGTTGTGGCTATGTTTGTGAAGAAGATGTTTAAGTAATTGGCTACATCCAGCTTGTCTGTGATGAGCGTGTTGTCCGTCTTTATGTTTATGTTTGAGAATCTGGTTTTAAGTTTTTTACTGCAGCCTAGTTGATTATTGAGTAATTTCCAAAGTTCGCGGGGTTTGTTTTTGTTTTCCTCAGTTTTGTCGTTGATGAAATTTCTTTTTGCGGTTCTGATCATGGTGTTTACGTCATTTCTTAGTCTGTTTCTTTGGATTTTTAGTTCAACCACGTGTGCTTGGAGTTCACTGTTTGAGCTTTTGGAAAGCTTTGTCTGACTTTTATGAAGTTCAGAGCATTTTTTGTCTCTGGTTTTCATAGCGGCCAGTATTTCAGTGTGCATCCATGCCTCAGCGCGATTTTTAACCCTGGTGGTTCTTATCGGTGCCATGTTGTTGAGTATTGCTGTGAATTTGGTTTTGAATCCAAGCCATGTTTCTTCAACCTGTGTACCACTGAGCTCATCTGACCAGTCCAAGCTCCCCAGTTCTAGGTTAAAGGCCTCTCTAGAGTAAGTTTTGAGGTCTCTAGATGTGACTGTTTTGTGACAGCCGGCCTTCTGTTTTAGCTTTTTGCGGGTACAGAAAATCATATAATGATCACTTAACCCGCATGCTATCACCCCTTTACTGGAGATCATGGACTTGTCAGAGGTCAAAATGAGGTCAATGGTGGTTTGTGTCGAATCGCATACCCTTGTGGGTTGTGTGATTAGCTGGCTGAAACCGTGCAGGTCAGAAAATCTACTGAAGGCCTTGAAGACGGGTGCTGATTTACGCAGCATATCCGTGTTCCAGTCCCCAATAAGAATTTTTTCTACCCCCTCCACCCCAGCTAAACACCCATCAAGTGTGTCATAAAACCCACTCTGTTCTGGTGGTCTATAGATTGTGCCTACTAGTACCGGTTTCGCCCTGTCTAATAAGATTTCAATCCAAACAGTTTCAATTTCATCATGGTTAAGGTCAGTACGGTTGATGTATTTGGTATCCTTGTGTATATACACACAGACGCCACCTCCATACTGGTTCCTATCCCTCCTGACTATTGAGTAGTTTTCAATTTCAATCTCTGGATCCTGTACAGATGAGTCTAATTTTGTTTCTGTGAAACACAATATGTTAGCCTTACCGTTTAAAAACAACTGTTTGATTTCAGCCAGTTTCGGTCTCAGGCTATTTGTATTCAGATGAAATATGTGAAGTCCATTTTTGCTTGTAATAAGTTTGATGTCGTCACAGTTGAGGTAACTCTGTTCCATTGTGTCCTGTCCTGTGGTGGGGGGAGGGGGGGCGTTGTTGCTGTTTGTGCCGTGGGTGGGGAGGGGGGGGAGGGGTGATGCTTTGTCCTTTGCTGGTGTCTGTATTCCTTTGTGTGAAAGCCCGCGATGTGGGGGGGGGGGCTGGTTGATTACAGATATGTCTGATTGTACTCCATTGTGGGGGAGGGGGGGTGCCTTTTGTCCTGGCCTCGGCCCGGGTAGACTTGCTGGCATGGCGGCCTTGGCGGGGCCAGCCAAGCTAACCGTCGGGTCCTTGGTGGTCTCGATGTCCCGCGCCGCTCTTCCTTTAGCCACTCGCCGAGTCCGCTGGGGCTTCTGTGAGGGTATGTCGCCGCTTGCTGGTCGGCTGGTGCAACTGCTGGCTGAAGCGTCAATTGCGTGGATGCTGTTGATCTCCGGCGCCGGTGTGAGGAGCGATGCCTCGCTGTTTTGTCCCCGCGACGTGCTGGGCGCCTCGGTTGTGAACCCCGGTTCCTTCCCTCTCGCTGTGGCCTCTCGTGGGTTCTTTTGCAGGGGTGGCAGAGGAGGAATGTTGCCGTTGATCATGTCGTTAGCCGCAGTATGTGTGGGTAGCCGTTGATCTGTTGTGCTGGCTGCTGCTTCTTGGATCAGCAGATTTGACTGTAGTCTCTGGTTCCGTGTCATTACGGGACCAGGGTTCTGATGAATGTCACCCGACATGAGCAGGTATAATAAAAACATTGATCTCTTATTACACTTGCCTGCCGGGGGTAATTTCTTTCGTTCCGGATTTGCAGTAAGTACTGTGTGGATGGTCGTGGCTCCGAAGGCAGGATGTTTCCTCTCCGAGCCCGTTAACAAATAGAAGTCGCAATGGGACTGCTGTTTTACGTTTTCGCTATCCTCCACTTCTGTCTGGAGTTGCTGCTTGAGTTGTGAATTCAGGTACAAATCCATAATCCACAGGAGGGAAAGTAGAAAATGCGCAAAGTACTTTGTTGTTGTTGCTCTGTTGCGTTGGTTACGGGAGCTACGTAAAATGCGACCGTCCATGTTGAAGCCGGATGCATTGGAGGTGAAGCCGGATGCATATCAAGTTTGGTCAATGTCAGACCTTGCAATACACTGTAAGGCACTGTAAGGCTACTGTCCTGCCTCACTTCCAGTGATGAAGCTAAGCTATGCTAACGGAGCATCTATTCCCAAAGCTAAAATGCACGCACAGAGACAAAAAAGGTATGCATCTTCTTGTCTAACTCCAGGGAAGATGTTAAATAAGCTAATTTCCCAAAATAGTGGAGTTATCCTTTAAGAGTGGACAATAAGTGCTAATAAGATGCTGTGATTGTTCAAGTGTTGATGTTAGAATGTTCAGATGCACATCATGCACTTGTTTGTTTTTTATTTTATTTTTATATTGAAATGTTGAAGAGGAGATGTTGCAGTTGTTGCACAGTCATAAATGAAGCACTTTTTGCAGGAGATGTTGCAGATGTGGCACATAAATGAAGCACTTTTTTTTAAAAGTATACTACTTTTGCAATGTAGTTAAATAAAAGTTGTGAAAATGTGGTTGCGTGTTGTGTCAAGTGTCCATATATTCATAGAACGGTGAGGCGCCGTGGCAGTCCGGCCCCTGGCCCCTTGGGTTTCTGACAATGTGGCCCCCTGAACAATTTAGTTGAATAGCCCTGATGTATACATTTGCGTGTTATCCCGTGGTGAATATTGTATAGTTTCAAAGTGATCCAGGCTAATTCCTGGAAGCTGAGTTATAGAGAATCAAAGGTATATAATAGGTATTATGTTTAATAATTTGTTTTGATCAAATACCTTTTTTTTTTTTTTTAACATGAAACAAAACATATCACAATACAATAATAATAATACATAAAAAGACCTCCCAGGACAATAACTTAACCCCACATGTCAAGACAATAACTGAGACAGACTGTACAGTGATCATCCTACATGGACACTCGCTCGTTCTCTTCCCCCCGCTCACCCAAGGACCTCAACGTGAGTCACACTCACAATACATTATTCAGTAATCAAAAACAAAAATCAAAACAAAAATGTCCAAACTTATATGCGTTCTTTTAACTTTGCCACTACAGCCAACCAAATTGTGATATTATATTCCTTAACCCCTATAATACGTGCCGTGGATATCTCCAAATAGATCACATCAAGGTAGGTGAGAAACCATACCTTCGGGCAGAGTTTGTCTGGGTGAAACCAACGTGAGGCAATAAAAAAAATTTCGGCTGTGAGGCCGGCCAAAATGAGTCTTTTCACCTTCTTTTTTAAGAGGTCGGTAATTGAGAGAGATCATTCAATAACAATACAGAAGGAGATACAGGTATGGTCAAAGAGAAAATGTCTGAGAGCTGAGATGTAACATTTTCCCAAAAAATCACAACAGGAGGGCATTCCCAGTACATATGCATAAATGTACCTGTGGCACCGTTTGGACACAAGGTACATAGAGAGTCAGGTCTGAGACCCATTAAATTCAATCGTCTAGGGGTTAAATAAGTCCTGTGAATAAAATGTAGATGAATCTGTTGGTGATCTGGGTTGTGTGAGGATAACCGAACATTTTCCCAGACTGCATCCCAATCAAAATCTACATCCAACTCCAGGACATCCTTTCTCCAAATCGTATCCAGGGGGAGGTCTTTATACGAGGACATGAGTAAATGGCGATAAAAGTCAGAAACGAAGCCTCTCGATGTCTCTTTGTCATAAAATAATTTGTGAAAGCGGTGATGCACTAGTGGAGCGTCCCATGGAACGCCATGAGCCTTCAGAGCTGCTCTTATTTGTAAATAAAAGAAAAAGGAGGTTCCGGGAAGATCATATCCGTTGGATAGATCCTGGAAAGAGCGGAGACCAGAGTTATCGAAGATATCCCCCAACGTGTGGATGCCTTTCTTTTCCCATCTAGGGTACCTAATAGGTTGTTGTCCAATAAGGAGAAGATTGTTATTAAATACAGGGGAATGCGTGTGCCATTGATGGTGTTTAGTACCCACTTTCTGAGTGTCACGCCAAGTCTGGATCACATGTGTGATAAGAGGGCCAAATCGTAATTTACATTGTTTAATTGATATGTTGGTATACACAATATCCTGAAGTCTATATGGGGACACCAACTTCTCCAATGGTCGCCAAGATACAGCTGCTTGAGCGTCAAACCAAGTGATCAGAGAGAAAGCTTGAAAATAATATTTAAAGTCTGGAAATGCTAAGCCCCCATCGAGTTTACTCCTTTGGGCAGTTGATCTCTTCAAGCGTGGGCGTTTATTGTTCCAAACGAATTTATATGAGGCAGAGTGCAATTTCTGCCAGTAACCAACAGGAGGAGGTAACGGGTGCATGGAGCTGATAAAATTGATTCTGGGTAAAATATTCATTTTAATTATTGACGCACAGGCCTGTAATGATTTTTTTTATTTGGACCATCTGTTGAAGTCATTCGTAATCCTGTCACCCAAGCTAGAGTAATTATACCTTACCGTCTGGCTAATAGTGGGGAATATTTCGATCCAGAGACATTTAAAGTGCTCCACCATAAGTATGTTTGCCGGTAGGATGGTAGCCTTCGCAGGCTCATTAAGTGGAAGAAAAGCAGATTTTGGCCAGTTGATCTTAAAGCTGGACAGGCTGCCAAATTCATCTATCACACCGAGCAGATGAGGTAGAGACGGAGGGATTCTGCATAAACAGGAGTACATCATCTCTGCGTATAAGCTAATATGGTGATGTGTGCCCTGAATTGAAATAGGAGATATAATTTGGGATTGTCTTATGTATTGAGCTAGAGGTTCGAGGGATAAAGCGAAGAGTCCGGGACTAAGAGGACAACCCTGTCTAGAAGAGCGCGAGCAGAGTGGCGAGCAGAACTTTCCCATTAAGATCATGGCCGAAGGCCCTGTGTATAGAACTTTGATCATATGAATGAAACCCTCACCCAACCCCATCCTTCTAAGAACTGCCCATAAGTCAGACCACTCCAATTTGTCAAATGCCTTCATTGCGTCCAAGGACATGACTGCTGTAGGGACTGCAACATCCTTGCTGGCATTAATCACGTGCAGTAACTGTCTGATGTTGTCAGTAACCAGGCGGCCTCTTATGAAGCCGGTCTGATCAGGGTGAACTAGAGATGTCATGTGCTTTTGAAGTCGGGTGGCTAGAACCTTGGCATATAGCTTAAGATTGGCTCCGAGGAGACTTAGGGGCCTGTAGCTGCCACATTCGGTGGGGTCCTTATCCTTCTTGAGTAAAACAGATATGAGCGCCATATTGACATCTCTAGAAAAATTGCCCTCTTTGATTGAGTGTAAAATCATTGAGAGTAATAAGGGACAGAGTACATCCCAGAATGCATGATAGAGTTCCGGTGGAATGCCGTCCCATCCGGGAGCCTTGCCCCGTTGCATATCCGCAATCGCCTCTCTAAGTTCAACCAGCGTGATAGGTGCAGCTAACAGCCTAGCACTATCTTCTGAGATCTGTGGTAGGTTGATTTGATCAAGAAAATCCTCCAGCTTGGTATGATCAAAGACCACCTCTGACTTGTACAGGTTGGAATAAAAAGATCGAAGTGTATCATTAATCTTTTTGGGGTTGGTGGTTACCTCCCCCTGTTGGTTCTTAATGGAAGGGATATCCGCAAATTGCTCACTGGCACGTATCTTCATAGCTAGTAGGTGACTAGGCCTGGAGCCGTGAAAGTAGTAGTGCTGTCTTGTTCTGTGCATCTGAAATTCAGATTGTTGTCTTAAAATGGAGTAAATCTCTTTTTTCACTACCTTAATTTGAAGCTCCAGTCGGCTAGAGTAGTTGTGCTGCAAGGAAGAGATCAACATGGCTTGAAGCTTTTCCAGTTCCTCCAGCTTGGAGAGACGTCCCTTGCGGAGATTGGATGCAAAGAGAGTAGTGTTACTTCTGATAAAACCCTTAACCGAATCCCATAGAATTCTGTGGTCCTGTACAGAGCCAGCATTAAACTGCAGGAATTCAGTGAGCTTCTCTTTAAATTGCAAATTAAACTCTCAGTTTTTCAGAAGTGTTGAGTTAAAACGCCATCTAGGGGCACGGGATGTTATTTTACTGAGTGAACCTTTGAGGAGGATACCTTTGTGGTCTGAAAGTGCTATGGGCAATAGGTCAACATCAAAGCTATCAAAGAGATGTGGGGAAGAAAAAACATAATCAATTCTGGAAGAGGTCTTATGTCTCGACGAGAAGAAGGAGTAATCCCTCGCGGATGGGTTGAGCGAACGCCACATATCAATTACCCCTGTGTCCTTAGACCAGGCCTGTAGGGCTGTGGTAGCTTGCTTCTGATCAGAGTTTTCCGCGTGATTGGATCTATCAATCAGTGGATCCCAAACTGCATTAAAATCAGCTCCTACTATTAATGAGTAATCAGGTAGTTTCAACATAGCTGAAGTTAGTACAGCATAAAAGTTAGCGTCATACAAATTAGGGGCGTATGCAGAAATCAGTGCAATTTTCCGGTTAGAGCATTCTATTTTAGCAATAGTGATTCGACCATTTGCATCAGACCACACATCTAACAGTTTAATATTCAAATTTGTCTTCGCTATTATGGCTACCCCTCGGGCCTTGGTGCTAAAAGAAGAAGAACTTATGTTATGATCAAATGTATTTGCCAATTTTGCGTTATCCGCCAATAAAAGATGCATTTCATTCAGTAAAGCCAGATCCACTTGCTTCCTTTTTAGCCACGTTAGTACACTTGTGCGTTTATGCGGTATATATACCCCCTGTATTCCAGATCAGGATATTCAAATGAGCCATAGTCTAAAAAGGATGCAGTCTGATTGAATGGAGTTCGTTTGGAGTAGAACACTATAATAGATACATATTCACTTGTTAAGGTTCTATTGAGTACCGAGCGTGAGCGTGAAAACAAAAATAAAACAGAGCGAGTCGACTGGAAAGAAAAACAAAAAACAACACAATCCCCCATTCCCTCCCCCCTCCCCCCCACTTCTATGTCTTCTCCTATCCGGAGATTAAGCTGCATCCCACCTGGTCGTTTGCAAACTAAAACGCAAACAGCCAGGTAAAAAGCAGACTTCCTTCTCAGTGGCTACACGCCACACTCCCACAACAATAACAAAAAAATAATAATTAAATGCCTCACTTTGACGACCGTTCGGCGCCGTCTAATATGGTGCTAGAGGACCAAGGTTTGTTGACAAACCGATGTGTCTTTGTAGAGCTATATCTATACTTTATAGTATTGCTATCTGTCCATTCTCATTGTCACTTGAGTTCATAAAGAGTCCCTTCAAAATAACTTAAAGGGAAAAAAAAATCCATCAATAGGTTGTCATTTTATAGCGCCGTGAATATAAGCTTTATCGCAGATTTCATCTCATATATTTTCTGGAAAGCTACTTATAGAGCTAAAGGCTACTAACGTTATATTCAACGGCATTTCTGTTGTATATATTCTAATGAAATAACACAAACTGCTTATGAACTGGACTATCCCATAGCATCTATGGATGAAAGGGGGGCGGCGGGGAACGTCGATTAGTATTATTGATTACCAATAGAGTGTCCGTGGAAGTAGCCACATTCACTGATCGAATGCTTGCGTCTCACAACAATGTCTAATCCGGTTGTAATTTAGGTGAATAAGGTCTTACCGTCAGCCCGTGGGATACCCTACAGCATTTCCCCGTTATCGACCAGCATCTGGTAGATCGATATGTCCATTGGTTGATGATAAATCCCCTTATTCCACGGTGAGATCTGTGATTCGAAACGTGATACACGGTTCATGATGTTCGCTTGGGATTAGAGTAATATGATACTCTGTTGGAGGGTAAAAAAAAGAAATCCATTCGCCCACAATAATACTGCAGTGGAGCGATGGCGCCCCTAAGAGGATCTGGCCGGTATTGCATGTTGCCGATTCCACAGAGTCGGGTAGATCTGCAGAGTCGATCGGCGATCTTGATCCGGTTATTAATATGGAATAAAACAATAACAACTTGCCACAGCTATATACGTGGCTCTGGTCCACAACGCATGGATTCGAAACACGTATTAACTCGTGGCTGGTCCCCATTTTAAAGGTAGAAGAAAATAATAATAATAACAATAATAATAATAATCATTATCATTATTATTAAACCGTAGGGGTTTGATTGAGTTTAAACAAAGAGTCCTAGAGCAGGATCAATAGTAATGTTAAGATAGAGATACATAAACATATGTGCATATACACACACACACCTACAACTGAATGATAGCAGAATGATAACAAGTGGGCAGCACATCCTGCAAACTGGGGAGGGCGCAACATTGACTATTAGTCTGTTATTTCTTAAAGTTCGCTCTTAAAACTCAGAGCAGAGGGTACCTGCCAATGTACAGTTTCCTCCCCCTCAAATGTATGTATTCTCTTCTGGAAACTCTGTCTGTAAATAAACAGCACTGAATATGTGTATATCCTGCATGTCATAAATGTATGGATGCAATAGCACTGTATATCTGCATGTAACAAATGTTATAAATTGAAATTGAAAATGAAAATGGGGGGCCCTGATGTAAACAAGACCAACGGTTTTCTCTGGTCTGCATCCCCTCAACAACTGTGTGTATCGAGCCACACTGCATTGTACCCATTCTGCAATCTGTCAGCAAAACTTCCAACCAATCAAACCTTTGCCTGCAGCTTGGGGGTAGTGCAATTAGTCTGCCGCACCGGGTGGGGGCGATGTGCATGAGTTCGTCCGCCATCACAGCGAGTTCAGAGTTCAACATGTAGATGGGCAGATAGTGACGCGTCTGGTCGCCGACGCAGCCAGGTGCTGGGCGTGACGTTTAACGATAGTGTAAGAACATGGCCAATGAAATTACAAGACCCCCATTCATGAAATAAGTAAGCAGAAGCATCTCGGCGGCGGTCATAAACATGACGGTATTATGTTTCATCATGAAGGCATCAAATGGGGGGGGGGGGTCGTTTTGTGATGCTCTGATCGTCAGCAACGGCATATGTTTTGAATACTACATACGTTGATCGTTGCGATCGATGTGAAATCATTGTTGGATCAAAGTAGGATTGATGTCATATAGTCCTTACCTTTGCTAGGAGTTATTTCAAAATGAATATTCCAATTGTCTGATCGCAATTTCCAGACTGTCAGGATCTGAAGGATCTGAATTTTCTGGAGGATCTGAACTTTCTGGACAGTCCTCTGGCGCCCCCGGGCGGTCTGTTTGCGGTGCTACAGGCCGCCGCCTTTCGTATGGACTTTTGTGTACACGTATTGTCAAGTCTGTTGTCTGTCTTGCTCCCTGTGTATCTCCCATTAGTCCAGATGTTCTAGTCTCCCTTGTATTCCCTGTGTTGTTATGTTACAATGTTTATTCCTGCCTGTTGTTCGGTGTCTAGTCTTCTTCCCTTGTATGCATGTGTCCTTCCTGTCAGCCCCCAGCTGTTCCTTGTTGTCTAATTAGTACCTGTATATATTCTCCCCGCCCCTGTCTTCCAGTGTCGCGTCATTGTTTGTAATTAGATTACGACGTCAGTACCTTCCTGTGCTGTTCATCCTCCCTTGTCTATTCCTATCTTATCATATTCACCGTTGTTATTATTATCAACGTTGTGGTTGTGTTTCCACACAGCACCCTTCCGTGCTGTGCTCTCCACGTTTGTTATCATGTAAACTGCCAGCTTATGCTGAAGTACTATTCTCGTTTTTGTTTGTAGTTAAAGCCTTGTGATCAACAAGTAAAGCCTTTTGTCAACTACATCCCGGTTTGTCCTGCCTGTCTCTCTTCCTCGTCCTGCGATTGAATCCTACACTCTCCTGAACTCTGAATCCTCACACAGACGCGTTCCAAGTTGCTCGAATGAAGTGTTTCACTTGCCGGGGTCCAAATGATCCGCCCGGACCATATAAAATGTAACACACAGTTGTGTGAAATAAGATTTCAAAGGGTAGGCGATACTGCCACCTAGTAGGATTCGGCCGGCATTGCACTCTCAAGGACTCAGAATGAGTTCCAATGATAACACTGTGGTCCGTGAGAGTGAATAGAATATTAAAATTGAAAAAAAGGGCGGTCAGGTGGCGTAGCGGAGATTGCGTTCGTCACCAACGCTGGAGACGCTGGGTTCGCGTGTTCGAATCCAGCTCCCGGCGTTGTCACCAGCTTGGCTGGCCGTTCACACTAATACAATTGGCAGTATTAGGGGGTGGGGAAAACTGGCGGGTGGGTCCTGGGCGTTGCGGACAGCGACCCCTACAGTTCGGTCGGGGCGCCTGCTCAGCGAGGGTAGGATCTGGAGAGAGGTAGTGCGGCCTCCCACACGTTACACTCTCCCAGTGAGAATCTGCGCGGCCAGGCTGGCTGCCGGCTGGCTGCACATGCGTCGGAGGAAAGCATGTGACAGTCTTCGGCCTCTTGGACCAACAGTAGGGGCGGGGGGGTGCGCAAAAAACAACCAGGAAGGGGGTTGGGAATTGGCATAACGACTAACAGTGGGATGGGAGAAAAATCGGAAAAAAGGAGGGGGAAAAAAAATTAAAAAAATTAACGAGTATACTCGTTATTGGCGGTCAAGCGATGGCGGCCAATTACGAGTATACTCGTTATTGGCGGGGAATGAGTTAATACTTTCTCAGTATTTTTAAAAGCCCATACTTTTACTTCTACTTTAGTATATATTTTAACCTCTTAACTCATTCAACGCCAAACACGTAATATTACGTGTTTCCTCGCCAACACTTGAGCACCAAACGCGTAATAATTAGTGCTGTCAAACGATTAAAATATTTAACTCGATTAATCGCATGATTGTCCATAGTTAACTCGCGATTAATCGCAAATTAATCGCATTTTTATTTTACATTTTTTTTTACCTTAAAGGGGAACTATCTTATAAATGGCCTTTTTGAGTGTTTAGCATTGTTTCCTAGCTATGTGAACTTATATTAATATGATCTATGTCTCAAAATTCTCATATTGGCACATTCTTCCAATTCTCCTCTCACAATATTCACCCTCACTGAACTGAGTCATTTGAAAATGTGATGATTTGTGATGTCAGAGAGACACCGCTGCATGTTAATGTTGAGATACAAGATGAGCTGCACACAGTGGTTGGAGCCCAGGCTCAAAACGGCTTAAGATCTTGAGGTAGAAAAATGCTGTTTTTGAGGACTTGATTAGAAATACAAAACAATGAATAAAAAATATATATATATTACAGAGGTGTTCCATAGACTCACAGGAATTGTGTAAAAGTGCCCAAATAGTGAAAGAAATAGTAAAATAGTTCCCCTTTAAACAGATCTTTTTCAAGTTCCAAGTTTTAATACTCTTATCAACATGCGAGTCAACAAATGCTTGCTTTGTGCAGCCATTTAACACAAAAGGATGACTCTCATGCATTGCAAATTTGCATCAAATTCAAAACAGAGTGATGCACAAAATAACTTAAAAGAAAATAATAATTTAAAACAATGAATAAAGTGTGCATGAAATAATAGGGGAAAGAAAACGTTAGGAACTTGTTACATTCACACACACAAGGGCTGATTAATCACACACCCCCCTCTCTCCCTCACACACACACTCTCCCAGCTCTTTTTCTCTTTTGCCCCTTCCTCATCTCTCTCACCCCCCTCTCTCTCTATATCTCACACACACACACACACACACACACACACACACACACACACACACACACACACACACACACACACACACACACACACACACACACACACACACACACACTTCAGAAACAAACATAGTATCAATGAGAGCATCAATAATACACCTGAGTGAAGTCTAGTAAAAAAAAAAAAAAAAAAAAAAATAATTTTTAGTTAATCTTGAGTTAAAAAAATTAGTGGCATTAATAGAATCGGGAGTTAACGCGATATTAACGCGATATATTTGACAGCCTTAGTAATAATACGTTTTTAGATCCTTTGATCTTTTTCCTTTGATCCCCGTTCTAAATCATCATCCGGATCATTCTAGCCATCCCTGGCTCGTTTGCCTACGTTGGAATTGCAATGCCGATCAAATATCACCAGGTGGCAGTACTACCTTTGAACTGGAATGGCTTGGTGTGGATACACGTTTTCCTTTTATTTTTTTGGTAAGGGCACCTCCTCCTGCTTGAACAGAGATATACAGCGATCGCCTCGAAATTCCGTTGCCGAAGCGTATTTCCCATTGAAACGCGTGTATAGAGAGTATTCAGAGGCAGCTTCTGTCACACCATATTTGGAAAGTTTGATTGATTGTAGCCACGCCCCCTCTGATTGGTCGAGATGTTTAAGGGGGCGGGACTTAGGGGTATGTGATACCTTATAAGGGCATATAGCCAAGTTTGATGGATTGTAACCACGCCCCCTTTTTGAGATGATTTATGACCCCTTAGGGCTTCTCTGATTGGTCGAGAGGTTCAAGGAGGCGGGACATCCGGTTTAGGAGGCGGGACATCCAGTTTCGGAAGGGGAGGGGTTGTAAGGACGGGGACTTCCGTTTTTAGAATTTTTTTCAAAATAATATTTTTTTTTTATTTTTATTTTTTTTCAAAATAAAAGTTTTTCAAAATAAAAGATTCAAAAATAAGTTTTTTTTTATTGCCAGAAATAAAAGATTCAAACGTTTTTTTTTTCAGATTGTATTTGTGTATTCCAAGGTTTTCAGATTAAACATTTCACAATATGTATTTGTTCAAGTTCAAGTTCTTTAATAGTTGTCATACAGAAGTACAGAATACTTTCATACAAAATGCTTCTTACTGTTACGCTCCAGAGACTGTGCTAGACAAGATAGTATCAAATAACATAATATAGCATGTAATTTAGAAGAAGAAAAATGAGGTCACAGTGTTCGGTATAGACATATGTACAATGTTCTGAGTTACCATATAATATACAATACTATGCAGTGTACTAATGTACAGTACTATCTAGTGCAAAGCAGAAATGGGATGAGGTACAATTTTAGGTACAATTTACAGTAAGGTGTACGAGTTGTAGTGCAATCCTTCATCAATAAATATAAAGTGTGGGGAGTGGGTGCTACAGTGTGTTTGTTTAAAGTGGGTGTGTGCTATAAAGTGTGTGGAGTGGGTGCTACAGTGTGTTTGTTTAAAGTGAGTGTGTGCGTGTGGATGTGTGTGCTATGTGCGTTTGGTGGTTGTTGTTGTGTAGTGTTCGTTCATTGTTCGTTTAGCAGCCTGATGGCCTGGGGATAGAAGCTTCTTCTGAGTCTTTCTGTGCTCGCCTTGAGACTCCGGTATCGCTTGCCTGACCGCAGCAGTTCAAAGAGGCAGTTGTTCGGGTGACTGGAGTCTTTAATGATTCTCTTAGCCTTGCCCGTGCAACGCTTGTTGTAAATGTTCTGGAGGGTGGGGAGCCCCCCTCCAATTGTGCGTTCGGCTGAACGTGTCACTCTTTGTAGTCTGCTTCGGTCTTGTGCAGTGCTATTCCCAAACCAGGAGGTGATGTTGCCGGTCAAGATGCTCTCAATTGTACATGAGTAGAAGTTCTTAAGGATCTTCTGACTGACTTGGAACTTCCTTAGGCGCCTGAGGAAGTAGAGGCGTTGTCGTGCCTTCTTCACAACACTGTCAATGTGTGTGGTCCATGTCAAGTCCTCGGATATGTAGGCTCCGAGGTACTTGAAGCTGTTGACTCTCTCAACCGGTGCCCCGTCGATGCTGAGGGGGCTGTAGTCCTTGACCCCCGACCTCCTGAAGTCCACAATCATCTCCTTTGTTTTGCTGACGTTCAGGGAGAGGCTGTTTTCCTGGCACCATCCCGCCAGGACCTTGACCTCTTCCAGGTAGGCCCTCTCGTCGTTGGCAGAGATCAGGCCCACCACCACTGTGTCGTCAGCAAATTTGATGATTGTATTGCTACTCCGCTGAGCCACACAGTCGTGTGTGTACAGGGAGTAGAGGAGGGGACTCAGAACACAGCCCTGGGGGGCCCCTATGTTGAGGGTGATGGATGAGGAGGTGCAGTTGCCTGCTCTCACCACCTGGGGTCTGCCAGTCATGTGTATCTTAAGAATATAGTTTCACAATAAGTATTCCAAAAGTCTTAAGAAAAATACAATATCTTCACAATATGTATATGTGTATTCCAAGGTTTTCAGAATAAACATTTCAAATGTGTGTATCTTAAGAATAAATGTGTGTGGGTGTGTGTGTGAGTGTGTTCAGACACTTGTGTGTGTGAGAATTAAGTTACAGAATTAAGAATAAAATACATTTTGTGTATTCCAAATGCCAAATGTAAAATACAATGTATTATTCTTCAGAAATGTTCAATAGCCGTTCTGTCAGTATGCTGTTTGTGAGTAGAAAGTGCTTTCTTCCAAGTGGTGAGTGTGTGTAGATTTGTTTGAGTAGAAAGAAAATGTGTGTGTGTGTAGAAAGAATTCTCCCTCTCAGTAGACTGTCTCCACTCCGTAGGCTGAAATGACGCTCTGGAGGTTCACTGCAGTTCTGAAACTGTCACGATTCTGAAAGTGACACCCCCTTAGCTGTCATAGAGGCTGGGGTGTATGGATAGTGAATAGGGAAGCCTAAAACTAGTGTATGCAGCTTCTGTCAAGTCTAATAGATTTACGACGTGTCTTACTTCCCCCTTTCTGCAGAGGCGTGTGTGTCTGGGTGTGTGTCTGTGTGTATGTTTGTGTGATTTTTTTTTTAAAGAAAATTACAAATGTAATGTGCCTATATTTTTATAGTTTCATATGGAAGAGTGTGTTTAAGCAAAAGTCTAAATAAAAAGAAAATACAAATGTAAATGAATAATAGGCTGATTTGTTTGAAAAAGAGTGATAACTTGTAAATAGGGGTTCTAACTAACCACAATAAGTATGTATGTATGTATGTATGTATGTATGTATGTATGTATGTATGTATGTATGTATGTATGTATGTATGTATGTATGTATGTATGTATGTATGTATGTATGTATGTATGTATGTATGTATGTATGTATGTATGTATGTATGTATGTATGCATGTAGGTATGTATGTATGTTTGTATGTATGTAATATGTAGTGTTTGTGTGTGTGTCTGTGTGTGTGTGTGTGTGTGTGGAGGATTTTTTTTAAAGAAAAATACAATATGTCTATAAAGTGTAGAATATCACAATCTTTAGACAAATGTGTTCGGAAAATATAAGTGTAGATAAAATATATGGGTGTTACAGCATGCTGTTTTGCCAACGGGGGACAGGACTGTGTTTAAGTTATATGCAAGGGGGCTAAGTTCTCCTAGATGGCTGCCTCTCAAGGGTGGGGGGCTGATTACAACCACCGTTGTAAAACCGGTGAAGCGTTTTATTTTTAAAATAGATTCTTTAAAAAGGTTGCATTACAGTGTTTTTTGTATTATTATTCACATTAATTATAAAAGTTATATTACACTAGTGATAGCTTAAAGAGAGTTGTGCTGAAAAGATCCGTCTATGTGGGTCTGTGTGTCTGTGAGGATCTGTGTGTGTGAGGGGTGTGAACAGGGGCCCTGTTATAGGTGTTAAAACACCGCATGGGGCGTGAAGTTTATCAGTTTAGAGGACATGCAAACTCAGATGTTACAGGCAACATTCAAATGGTTTATATCTTTGTAACATGAAAGTTAGTGTACAACATTATACTCGTAGCATATTTTTAGTTCACACAATGGATGGGTTCACATAAATTTATTGTGAAGACAATGTATTTAAAAAAATATTCCCTATAGAGGGCGGAGCTGAGCGATCATGGAGTAGACGTGTTTCACATGAGCTCCTTTCTACCGTGCTGAATATACGTTTCTCCCCATTAGTCTTTATTTTATTTTTATTTGTTTTTTATCTGTTTGCTAGGTCGTCGTGTTTAGTATACTGTCGTCGACTTTTTTCGACTTTCTGCGATGTCGGTGGTGGAAACCAGATCCATGAGCGCCCCAACCAGCAAACCACCACCGGGCCTGGCCGCATCGTCGCCCGGTGTCTGTGAGATTAGCGATGCTGTGCTCTTGGTCATGACCAAGCTACACGCAGACTCTGAGACACGCTTCGCTGAAGCACAGAAGAAAGTGTTGGCGGATTTTTGTGTCAACCTCCATCGTGAGATAGCAGAAGAAATACGGCTGGCGGTAGTCCCGCTGATAGACAAGATGGAGTCGATGCACGCTGTCTCCTCGGCTAATGCTAACGAACTAGCTATGCTAACGACGGAGGTATCATTACAGGGCGAGAAGATGGTGGGTCTCGAGTCCGCCCTGCTGGCTAGGCAGTCTGAAGTCAACAAACTGCAGTCGGCAATGGAGGAGATGCAGTCCCGGGATAGACGCCACAACGTCAGGATTGTTGGAGTACCGGAGGCCAGCGGTGAAGGCCGTCTCTCTGAGACCATGCCCGAATTGCTGCAAAAAATACTAGGAACTGACGTCCTCCCCTCGCCTCCTGTCTGTGAGTCGGCCTACAGGGCGGGCAGGTTTTCTCCCGGCGTGAACAAAGAGCCGAGGCCCATCATAGTCAAGCTGAACAGGCTTCAGCAGAGAGAACTCATCATGCGGTCGGCTCGTACCAGAAGGGGTAATCTGAGGCTTGGCGATCACAAAGTGGCCATTTTCGAAGACTTTACGCCGGAGGTTCAAGCACAGAGAGGCGAATACAAGGTGGTCCTGTCCAGGCTATGGAAACTAGGCCTGAGGCCCACGCTATTCGCTCCCGCGAAATTATCTGTGTTGGAGAAGGTCGATGGTCTGCGTTCATTTTGGTCGTTGGCTAAAGCGAAGGAATATCTCGAGGGGATACCCGAGACTGTTGCTTGATATCTATGTCGGGTGAGTGACTTGGCGGTGTGGGCCTATATACATTGATAGGGCCGACTATTCACAAATACTTGCTGTCATGCCCAGACACTCTAACTGTCCACTGCCCATCCAACTAGCGGGACTTCCCAATGACTTCTGTTACTTGCTAATGCTGACCTCATGGTCGTACTTGTGTATCGCCTCTTTGGAAGCTAGCGAGCTAGCTGAACAATGTACATAACAGACTCTAACGTGCTATCCGGATTCATCACTAGCTCACGCGCTAGCCTCGGGCTAGCTAGCGGGCTGCGTCTATCGCCTGCGTGGAGTCGTTCGAGACCCGTTAATAGTGACGCACTTTGGTTGTTGTTGCTGTATAAGTGTGATCGGCTCGCACAATCCAACGGTGATCGGGTCCTTAACTAAATTCTTGTATGCTGTTATTTTTATATCCATGCTGTTTTGAGCTTTGGGCTCCGGTAGGAGAAGATCGGTTGAATATGATACAAGATATGATAACAGGTTTTGTCAGATATTGCCTATTATCATCCCCGGGTTAATGAATGTGTTTAATTGTGCCTGATCAGAGGGACTGTTACAGATGTGCACTTTGACCATAACCCCCTTTTCCCCTTCTTATTATTGTCGTTGTTTAAATGGCATTTGTTTGCACAATTTACCTGGAACCCGATCCTACCTTAGACTACCGGCTGGTATACTCTAATTTAATTTTGTTTTGGATTTTTCCTTTGTCCATTTGTGCTATAACATTGCGTCGTTGATGTGCAGACTCCGAAATAGATGGTTGCAGGGTTGATGTTGAGTTGTTATATAATAATGACTATATTTAATTTTTTTTCCATTATAAGTTATCTCATGTTAAGGCCTAGGCTCACGGTGGTTTTCGACCGATATCTTTATTGAAACAATAGATGATAACGGGTTGTGTCAGATATTGCCTATTACCATCCCCGGATTAATTAATGTGTTTAATTCTTTTCTTACATAGGTTATGTCATTTCAGCCGTTGTGCCTGATCAGAGGGACTGCTACAGGGGTGCACTTTGACCATACCCCCTTTTTTTCCCTTTCTTATTATTGTCATTGTTTAATTGACATCTGTTCACACAATTTTGCACAATTAACCTGTGACCCGATACTGCCTTAGACTATCGGCTGGGATGCTTTAATTTAATTTTGTTTTGAATTTTCCTGTACCCATTTGGGCTATAACATTGCGACGTTGAAGCGCAGATTCGGAAATAGATGGTTGCAGGTTGATGTGGAGTTATTATTTAATAATGGCTATTTTTACCATTATGGTTGTCTCATGTTGGGGCCAAGGCTCAGGTGGTTTTCGACCGATATCTTTATTGAATTTTATTTTTATTATTATTTGTGTTTATTGGACTAGTGGGGGTTTACTCAGGGGTTTATCTAGAGGGGGGTTGGAGTGGGGAGCGTCTTATTGGATCCATGTCTCTAGTGGGAAGTGATAGGAAGATGACCATCCTCAGTGGATGGGGCATAGGGTGGGGACTGGAGAGTGGGTATAGGAGGGCTTATAATAGGACGGGTGGGTTAGGGTTTAGAGTAGAAGGTGGGGGGGTTGTAACTGGGGTGGTATTTTCATGTGTTTTATGTGCTGTTGTCTTATATGTGTGTAATTGTTCCTCCTCTGTACTCCTGGGATTGACCGTCTGGGCCCGCCTGGATCAGCGCCTCGAGCAGTCTAGCTACACTGGTATGTTCTCTACGCATTTAGAGAAGCTCGACCATGGCTAAATTGAATATTTTAATTTGGAACGCAGGAGGGCTTAACGCCCCACACAAGCGTGCCAGTGTCCTTTGGCTATTGAAGAGGAGAAATATTGACCTTGCTCTCCTTAGTGAGACGCATTTATTGGTAGGTGATGTGTCAAGACTGGCAAATCGGCAATATCACATTATCTCCTCATCCTCAGCCGATGATAAGACGAAAGGAGTTGTCATAGTTACAAGACGTAACCTTGATATCAAAGTCCTGGACGTATGGCTTCCGGTTCCGGGTCGGAGGGATGTGACCGTCTTTGAGCCACGCTGCCGCTCCCGAACTTTTATTTTACTTTAAAAAGCCTCTTTTTTTATTTTCAAGGTGATTGAACCACTAATATACAACATCCGTATCTAAGACTGTACTATTCGACCCAAAAAGGAAAAAGAATAACGAGCATGATGAATGCACGAGTCTTGAGAAGCGAGACCGCCCCTGTGGATGGGGCTACCATGGCTAAGCTAATGGATGAGCTCAAACAGGCCTTCACCACGGAGTTCCGAACGTTTGCTGCCTCGCTCGAGACTAGACTCGACGGCTTCCAGCAGGAGGTCGCAGACCATACCCAACGCCTGACCTCCGTGGAGGACGGCATGAATAGGTGGTCGGACAGGATGGTGGAACTAGAAGACAGATGCACAGCTCAGGATATAGTCATCGACAAGCTAAGAAACAAGCTAATTGATGTTGAATCACGTAGTCGGCGTTCTAACATTCGCATCCTGGGCCTGGACGAATCCCTGCACAGCAACCGTCCCAGTGTCTTTTTCGCGGAGGTCCTGGTGGAAATCATGGGGAAAGATGTCCTCGCTACACCACCGGAGCTTGACCGATGCCACAGGACGCTAACACCCAGACCAGCACCAGGCTCCAGGCCTAGGGCCGTAATTGCCCGCTTACATCACTACAAGATCAAAGAGACTATTATCCTGGAAGCTCGCAAGAGGAGGGGGAATCTGACATACAGAGGGAAACCAGTCGCTATCTTCGAAGATTATCCCCCCGAGGTGGTCGAGCAACGTTCACAATACCGTGATGTCATGGGGCCCCTGTACAAGCGCGGATTTAAACCATCGCTCCAGTTCCCTGCGAAGCTAATCATCCGAACCAAGGAGGGCAGGCTGCATCTACCGTCGCCCAAGGACGCCGTGGACTTCCTGAGGGCCCGACCCAGAGGGACCTCGACACCGGCTTCGCCAGGTCAAGACGCAGACCCGACACCGGCTTCACCAGGGCGAGACGCGGGCATGACGCTGGCCCCACCGGGGCGAGACGCGGACCCGACACCGGCTTCACCAGGGCGAGGCGTGGGCCTGATGCTGGCTCCACCGGGGCGAGTCGCGGACCCGACACCAGCTTCACCGGGGCGAGACGCGGACCCGACGCTGGCTCCACCGGAGCTGAACGTGGACCCGACACCGGCCTCATCAGTTCCTGACGGGGTAGTAGCGATGGAGCGTTAGCATACTGCTACGGCTATCACACAGAAAGGGGTCGCATTTGGTATCTTATTACATATGTGAGTATGGATGAATACCTGACATTAGGCCTCGCCTGGAAAGTTATCTTTTTATTTTTCTCTCGCTATCTGACATAAGGGGAGGGGGGGGACAAGTATGTTATATATGACTGTTGTACTGATGCACGATCATAGCCACGGGCTAGGTTGCTAACTGTTAACGTTTCGGAAGGAGCGGGACCTATTCTATTCCGTTTCGGATATTTCTGCCACGCTTATGACTTTAGCGCGATATACCAGCTCCCGGCCATGTTTTTGATCATGGCCACCGGGATGCATTTACTGTTGATTACACGTCGAGCGAGATGGGGTCTCGTGGCTGCGCCACCTGTTTGACTCGACCGGTTCATGCAACCCGCATGGCTCCCATTAATGTTTGCTGCTGACAATGTGCTCGCGGGAGCGGCGGGCGGCCCCCGGCACAGCGCCCTCCTCTGGTGGGGAGGCATAACTGTGTAGCGTCAGGGGAGATAACAGTCTCGCGGACAGGGTATCGCCCCCTCCCGGCCTGGTGGAAGTACTGCGCGCCTGTTTGGTCGCAGCATGCCTGGCAGATACACCCCCCCCCCCCCCTTTTTACCGACAGTTCTGAATTCCAGCCGTTGACCTTACTATTGGCTTATGGTTCAATTTGATTTTTTTTTTCTTTTCTTGTTTGCTTTACACTCTGAGGCACTTTTGTATACAGGGAAATGTGGCAGTTGGCCATGGAGATGGTTCTACGAGTGGTAGGTTTGAAGTCTCTGGAAATGTTGGTGAGTCCCTGTGATGTTGGGGAAAGACCCACCGGTCCCACACATTTATATGTTTTTTATGTCATTATTATATGTTTTATGTACGGCTCGAAATACGTGTGCATAGTGTTTAGGTTAAGTGAATTCTACATGCCCACAGGCTTGCCCAGGTCTGCCCCACCTACACGCCCTTCAATGTTCTATGGCTACGGCTAATTCTGAGAGCTTCAAGCTCTGCTCCTGGAATGTTCGAGGCCTGCAGAGGTTGGCTAAGAGGAAGGCGATTCTGACCTTTTTAAGGAGGGAGAATGTGTCGATCGCTTTTTTACAAGAAACTCATATGGGGCCCAACGACACTGCTAAACTCCAAAAGAGCTGGGTAGGACAGGTCTTTGCTACAAACTATTCTACGTTTAGTAGGGGCGTGGCCATATTGATCAATAAAAATCTCCCCTTTAGACTTATAACTTCCTCTGTGGATAGCCAAGGTCGCTATGTGATTATCAAAGGGGTTCTTAAGGGTAAAGAAATGACATTTATGAATGTATACTGTCCCCCAGGCTATTCCCCTGACTTTCTATCCAAGATATTTGCTGAGTTTAATGGCCTGGCCTCTGAGAACGCCTTTGTGGGCGGAGACTTTAATTGTCACCTCATACCGTCTCTTGACAAACTCCCACCCAGTCTGGCCCCCCCCTCTAGGCAAGCAAAGACGCTCACCTCCCTATGCGAAGACACTGGATACTCAGATGTCTGGAGAACCCTTTGCCCATCAGAACTGAAGTTCACCTTTTTTAGCGGCCCACACAAGAGCAACAGTAGAATTGACTATTTCTTCATCCCTTCCTCTAAGCTCTTTCTAGTATCGTCCTGCACAATCGGAAGCATCGTTCTATCGGATCACGCCCCTATATACCTGGTCTACTCCCTGTCAGAAGAGAGAGCGCTGTCGAGGCGTTGGCGCCTCAACCCATACCTCCTCAAAGATGATATATTTGTCTCCTATTTCGAATCGGAATTTAAAATTTTCTACTCAATTAACTTTCGATCTACGGATAACCCGTCTCTACTCTGGGAAACATCTAAGGTCTTTTCTCGTGGACTGATTATATCTTATGTATCATCCAAGAAGCGCAAGAAAAATGAACAATGTAAACTTCTTGAATCCAAACTAGCCGACCTTGAAAGTCAGCATGTTTCAAACCCAGCCCCAGCTGTGCTTACTGAGCTTACGGCCACCAGAGCGGCGCTAAACACTCTTCTGATCCAGGGCGCAGAATATTCTCTTAAATTAGCCAAACAGAGAATGTACGAACACGGTGACAAGCCGGGTAGGTTCCTGGCTAACTTGGCAAAAAAAGGGCTGACACCCAAGTAATAGCCTCAATCTCCGACTCCAACGGGGTCAGGTCCTTTGACACCAAAACTATTAACAAAGAGTTTGCCTATTTCTATGCCCAACTCTATAGGACCGAGCGACCCGATGGTGCTCTCTCTGACATGCAGGCCTTCTTCGCTGAATTTCACCTCCCTAAGGTATCGAAAGATCAGAACTTGCTCCTTAACGCCCCAATTACGAAGGAAGAAGCTCTGGGCGCCCTTAAGGCTATGCCATCTGGTAAGGCTCCGGGCCCGGACGGTTTCGGATGCGAGTTTTATAAAGAGTTCGGTCATATTCTATTAGATCCCCTGCTGGCAATGCTTAATCACTCCGCTGAGGTGGGGATACTGCCCCAGTCTCTACGGGAGGCTAATATCTGCCTTCTCCTTAAGAAGGGTAAATGCCCTGAGGAGTGCGCCTCCTATAGGCCTATAGCCCTACTCAATTCGGACCAAAAGTTGCTTTCCAAGATCCTGGCCATGCGCCTGGAAAAAGTACTCCCTTTTATTATTAATGAAGATCAGACCGGTTTTATTAAGGGTAGGAACTCTACCGACAACATGAGACGGCTCCTCAATATCATCCAAATGACTCGTGAGACAGACCACCCCGCGGTGGTTCTGTCTCTCGACGCGGAGAAGGCGTTTGACCGTGTAGAATGGCCGTATCTATTCTTAACCCTCGCTGAATTTGGCTTAGGTGGCACCTTTATTGAATGGGTCAAGGTTCTTTACAACTCGCGAATGTCGGCGGTCCTGACTAATGGACTTAGGTCTAGCAACTTTCCTCTGCAGCGGGGGAACCCCCAGGGGGATCCTCTTAGCCCTTTACTATTCGACATGGCCATAGAACCACTCGCACAGGCCGTAAGGCAGTCAGCCGAGATCTCAGGTATTAGAGTGGGCGGGAGGGAGCACAAAATCACCCTTTACGCGGACGACGTGCTGATCTTTGTGTCTAAGCCTGACTCTTCAATTCCATGTCTGACCCGCATGATTTCCACATTTGGAACCTTCTCGGGGTACAAAATAAACTTTTCCAAATCCGAAGCAATGCCACTTGGGA
The DNA here is from genome assembly GCF_963971535.1 of Notolepis coatsorum. Classification (NCBI taxonomy): domain Eukaryota; kingdom Metazoa; phylum Chordata; class Actinopteri; order Aulopiformes; family Paralepididae; genus Notolepis; species Notolepis coatsorum. Next base: position 1,664,912 of record NC_140181.1, on the reverse strand, counting down.
CACTCAAATCTATCCCGATACTGCCCGAGCCCTTCCCATTTCGCTGGTCGCCCTCCGGCTTCGTTTACCTAGGAGTATTTGTGACACCCACCTATGATACGTTGGCTAAGGCCAATTTTCCCCCTCTTTTAGACACCATAAGGGCAGACTTAGTTAGATTAGTTAGTTACCGATCTCCTGCTGGGTAGGATTGCCCTCGTCAAGATGAACGTACTCCCCAGGCTGTTGTACCCTCTTCAAATGATCCCAGTACTGCTGACAAACAAGGTTATCAAGGTGCTGGAAGGCTGGCTAAGCTCATTCATTTGGAATGGGAAGAAACCGCGTCTGAAAATGGCTAAATTACAGATGGATAGTGAAGATGGGGGTCTAGACCTACCTAATATTAGACACTACCAGCTGGCGGCACACCTTAGGGTGATGGTCGGCTGGTTCAGAGCAGACCCACTGTCAATATGGCTGGACGTTGAATCCTCGCAGTCTAAGTCCCCCTTGTGGAACCTACTATTTATCAAAGACTTTAGGTCTGTGAGGAAGGCGTGCTCCAACCCCATCACATTATGTTCCGTCAAGGCCTGGAAGACTGTCCGTAAGGTGGAGGGCCGAGCCAAGCTGACCTCTCCTCTTACCCCGATTGTAGACAATCCCGACTTTAAGCCGAACCAGGTCGGCGGCGGCTTCAAGACCTGGTATAGGCAGGGCATAACCGATCTTGGCCACCTGTTTGATGGCCGGACCCTAATGTCCTTTACACAGCTGCAGCAGCGATATGGCCTATTGAAAGCGGAATTTTTTAGATACCTACAAATTAGGCAGTTTATCACCAAGGACACCTCACTTTTAACTGACATCTCCACCTCGCAGGTGGAGAAAGCCCTCTCCTTACAGATCCCCAAAAAACAAATATCTATCTTCTATAGTACTCTGAACCTTAATTCATCTTTATCTTCCTATGTTACTAAACAGTCCTGGGAAGAGGATTTGGACATAGAAATCACAGATGCAGACTGGCAGGATACGTGGACCTACGCAAAAAAAATCTCGGTTTGTAACCGCACCAAGGCCATCCAAATTAGAATATTGCATCGCATTCATATTACCCCCGCCCGTAAAAGTAAAATGGATCCCAATACGTCCCCACTTTGCTTTAAATGCAAGATAGAGATTGGAAATCACGTCCACTGTTTTTGGACCTGTGTAAAACTACAGAGCTACTGGTACGACGTTGTAGAAGAACTGTCTGACATATTTCACACCCCCATCGAGCTGGATCCCCTCTGCCTTTTGCTGGGCCTCCCAGATGTTCATGTTACCAATTCCAAACATAAGAGACTGTTCAATTTGTTGACATTTGCTGCTAGAAAGAACATCCTGTTGTTTTGGATCAAGGACGAGGTCCCGTCAATGAGGTCATGGCACAATATCATAATGGAATGTATCCCCTGTGAGTATATTACGTGTATGCTGCATTCCAAGTTGGACACTTTTTATGAGATCTGGGACCCCTATCTGTCGCATATTGGGCCTGCACTATCCACCACTGTCCTTGCCGGATTTCCCCATTACCAGTAACCTCCCACTGCTGCCTTGTTTTGTCTACGGTACTGGCACTGTAAATACTGTACATGTCCTATTGACTACAGTGGCACTGTACATGTTCTCTTGACTGCGGTAATACTGTACATGTTCTCTTGACTACAGTAGTGCTGTACAGGTACCCTTGACTACAGTAACACTGTACATGTCCACTTGACTACAGTAGTACTGTACATGCCCACTTGACCACATTGATACTGTACATGTCCTCTTGGCTACAGTAGTACGGTACATGTTCTCTTGACTACAGTAATGCTGTACATATACCTTTGACTACAGTGATACTGTACATGCCCTCTTGACTATAATAATACTGTACAAACCCACTTGACTACATTGATACTGTACGTGTCCTCTTGGCTGCAGTAGTACTGTACAGGCACTCTGGGCTACTAGGGAATACACGGTCATATGCACACGTTCACAACACACATATATGCATGTACACATAAAACATATACATGGGTAAAGCACACGCACATATGGGTAGGTAGAACACACGTATATATAGCACACGAGATAAGGCACACACGTGAAAGCCACACTTATTTTATTTTGTTTTATTTATTTTATTTTCTATTGTCATTTCCTTATTAAATTTTTATTGTCTTTTTTCTTTTATGTTTGCTTGTCTTGTAATGTTATTACTGTTGTTAGTGTCATTATTTTTATTATTATTGACGGTATTGTATTGTGATGTCTTGTTCTATGTTGAAAATTGAAAATAAAAACATTTATAAAAAAAAAAAAAAAAAAAAGTCCTGGACGTATGGTCGGACACGGAGGGAAGGATTACTATAGCAAAAGTTGAGTTCTCGCATAGGAAGATGGCTATAATAGCATTGTATGCTCCTAACACATTTGATTCAGCGTTCTATAATACAATCACGAAGAATATGTTGGAACTTAATGGATACGCTCTCATTGTGGGTGGCGATTTTAATGCGTGCTGGGATGCGGAGATGGATAGGTCCGGGCCCTCTGAAACGAGCGACCAAAAACGGGCCTCTAAGGCCCTCAGGATGTGGGCCCAGGACACGGGGCTCACAGACCTTTGGCGCTTATCCAACCCCACCCTCAAAGATTACTCTCACCTGTCAGCCAGACACAAAACCTTCTCTCGAATTGACTATGCATTCGCGTCCCCTAATATGTTTGATAGTTTCGATGTCTCATTGGTTCCCTTGGCTCTCTCAGACCACAAGGGGATTTTCCTTACGGCAACCTTTGGCAGGCTCTCCGCAAGAGCTCCCAGATGGCGTTTTAATTCAACCTTGCTAAAGAATGATGACTTCTGTTCTGAGTTCAGGAGTAAACTAGCTGAATTTTTGCAGATCAACGTTGGCACAGTAGAAGACCCTAGGGTCCTGTGGAACGCATTGAAAGGATTTATCAGGGGTCATGTCACACTATTTGCCTCCAATTTGCGAAAATCCCGGTCAAAAAAGCAAGAAGGACTGGAAACATTATATGCGGACCTATACGCATCCTTGCAAACTAACTATAGTGAACGACTAAACACACAACGTAAGATAGTCAAAAAAGAAATAAACTCCATACTTAAACAACAGTCTGAGTTCTTGATACATAGGACAAGACAAAATTACTACTTTCACGGCTCCAGACCTAGCCATCTATTGGCAATGAAAATACGCTCAAATGATCATTTCTCGGATATCCCCTCGATCAGGACGAGCCAGGGTGCAGTCACTACTGATTCGAAAAAGATCAATGACACTTTTAAAGAGTTTTACTCACAGTTATATAGCTCAGAGGGTAATCTTGATGACTCTAAATTTGAATCGTTCATTGGCGGGCTTGAGATACCCCACATTTCTGAGGAAGAGGCCAAGGAACTGGGGAGACCGATTACTCTCGTGGAATTGAGGGAGACGATTGTTGAAATGCAGAGGGGTAAGGCACCAGGCTGGGATGGTATTCCACCCGAAGTGTATTTAGCTTTCTGGGACCAACTGGGTCCATTGATGCTCGATATGATCAATTACGCTATCGAACAAGGGGAGTTCTCAAGAGATGTCAATATGGCGTTGATTTCTTTACTTCTCAAGAAGGACAAAGATCCCAATGATTGTGGTAGCTATAGACCCTTGAGTCTTCTCGGGCCGATTTAAACGTGTTTGCCAAGGTGCTGGCCCGTCGCCTGCAGAGATTTATGTCTGTATTGGTGCACTGCGATCAAACTGGTTTTATCCCGGGGCGTCTGGCTGCAGATAATCTTAGGAGGCTGTTGCATGTAATCGATAACAGTAAAGACAATACAACTCCATCCACAGTTCTGTCTTTGGATGCCATGAAGGCGTTTGACAGACTTGAGTGGTCATACCTGTGGAAGGTACTTGAGGTCATGGGTCTTGGGAAGAGTTTTATTCATATGATTAAAGTCCTGTATGCCTCACCGTCTGCGATGATACTGACAGGCAAAAACTGTTCCACACTCTTTCCAGTCTCCAGATCTTCTAGACAGGGTTGTCCTCTGAGCCCAGGACTGTTCGCGCTTTCCCTCGAACCTTTGGCCCAATTTATTAGGCAATCGGAGGACATCGTCCCCATAATGGTCAATAATACTCCACACAAAATTGCTCTCTATGCGGATGACCTGCTGATTTTCATGGACGACCCCTCCCGGTCGGCCACAAAATTATTGAGGATAATCGACGACTTTGGTAAATTGTCAGGCTTTAAGATTAACTGGAATAAATCAGCCTGCCTACCTCTTAATGAGCTGGCCAAGGCGGTACGACTACCAGCTGATATCCCCATAGTAGAACATTTTAAATACTTGGGCATAGAGATATTCCCCACGCTGAACCAAACTACTAAGTACAACTTCACGGGTACTTATGATAAAATACGCCAGGATCTAGACAGGTGGTCGTCCCTTCTTAACTCCTTACAAGCCCGGGCTTCCATAATCAAAATGAACATCCTGCCTAGGATAAATTTTATTAGCTCAATGCTCCCCCTGCCCCCTCCAATAGACCACTGGCGCAAGGTACAATCGATGGTATCTAAGTTTATCTGGAATAACAAACGCCCGAGAATCAAAAGGGCTACTACTCAACGTAGAAAACAAGATGGGGGCCTCGCAATCCCTGATTTTAAACTTTATTTCTGGTCCTTTTCACTGAGACCTCTGATGTGCTGGCTAGACCCTGTAGAGGCTGTATCGTGGCGCTCCTTAGAAGCGGCGGCGGTATCTCCGCTAAGATTGCAGGATCTAGTGTACTCCACTGTCTCTATTTAGAAATGCCGGCTGAGGTATGGACCGATCATAACTCACGTGATCCAAACATGGCGTAATGTACAGAGGTCGTGTGGGGTTAAATGCCCATGGCACCTGGACTCTCCAATTTTTAATAACCAGCAATTACTTGTTGGGCACAAGCCGGTTAATATTCCTCAATGGCAAAGGAGGGGAGTGCATACTCTGGAGGATATTTATGATAAGAACGGCCTCCGTGCGTTTCAGGACTTAAGAGAATTTTATGATCTTCCCGGCGAGTCCTTCTTTCTTTACCTTCAACTAAGGTCAGCACTGAGGGCGCATGGCGTACCGTGGGCTCAAGCTTTGCACCCACACCCCTTCCTCAGGCTCATAGTGGACAGGACGACATCCAGAGGGTTTGTCTCAGACTTTTATACGCTCTTAATTCAATCCACGTATAAAAATGTATCATTGGATACAATCTGGCGTGTGGATATCCCGGAGTTGGACCCCGAGTTTGACTGGGATGATGTTTGGGCAAATGTGGCATTATCTTCCCGCAACCCCAATCACCAGCAAATTAATTTTAATTATATTCATAGGACCTATCTTACACCTAGGAAGCTATTTGCTATGGGACTGATAACCGACTCTCGGTGCACTTTGTGCTCTCAAAAGGCCACTGGCACTTATATGCATATGTATTGGGATTGCCCACCAGTGGCCCGCTTCTGGAGGTCAATAACGGACAAACTTTCAGATCTGTGTGGCTTAACTATCCCATTCACAGCTGTTACGCTACTCCTGAACGATATAACGACACTACCCGCGTCCGTACAACTGAAAAGGGTTGTCCTAGCGGGCGTCACAGCAGCGAAGAAGCTAATAGCAATGAGATGGAAGGAGCCTGAGAAGCTTACAATGATTAACTGGTCCCTAACTCTATTGGATGTGATTTATCTTGAGATATCCACGGCGCGGGTGATTGGGGTAGGGCAGGCTGGCATTGACCTGTGGTTCGCAGCAGCTGAGAAGGTAAAGACCGCCGTGTGCGGCTGAGCGGGGTTGGGGTGCTTGATCGGGGGGGGTCCGGCGGTCTCTGGGGAGGGGGAGGAGGAAATGTTTTGTCTGTCTTGGTTTTTGTCTTGTCCTTCTTAACTTTGACTGGGGGGATTTTAGGGGGGGTTGATATTTAGCTATTCTGCGCTATATGTCAATTCACATGCCATCCCCCCAAGGGACTAATATTGGCAGACTGATTGACCTGTCAACCAACTTGGAGGAAGATTTTCTTTCTTCTTACACTTTACCTTCTGCGAGTTTGGCAGTCTTGAACATGTGTAAGGGACCTAGGCTATCTACAGTAAATCTGCAGCAACACTCTCGTAAACAATCTTTTAAGTCACTCCACTTTGTAAAGGTGGGGAAAGGTTGGCATGTTTGAAGACTTTTTTGTTATTGAAGTAGCCATCTATATTTGATAGGTTGGACGCTGTTTTTTTTTTTTTTTGTCTTTATAATTTATTATTCTGTATTATTATTGTTTGTTATTCTCCTGTGGAGTTATGTTTTTGTTACTGTGGTTATTGTGTTGTCTTGTTTCATGTAATTAATAATAAAAAAATGTGATCAAAAAAAAAAATATATTCCTTATAAACATACATTTGTCCTAATAAACTAACCTACACTATAACATGCAGCACTTTGATGAATATTGTTACACAGCTGACAGAGATGTATTATAATTATAATTTGGATAAAAGCGTCAGCTAAATGACTAAATGTAAATGGTGTAATACCAACTATTTGACCGTATGGGACACGGTGCTTACAGAGAAGTTGTAGTTATTATTTCTTATTTCGTAAAACTAAGACTAAAACTAAAATTAAGAGGTAACAGATCAGAGAAAGACTTGTGTCTTGTTTACATCAGACTCCCCCATTTTCAATACATCAGGGCCTATATGACATACAGATAGACTGTAATGCTACATCGATACATTTAAGACATAGTAGATTACAAATACACCAATGTTTGTGATAACTTGTAAGGATGTGTCTGTCCAAGCTGTTTTAACTGTTTCATATGTCTTAAATTAAGACTTATTTATGGATATAGATCACTTCAAAGCCTGAATGTCCATATACTGTTTAGGACTACATTTCTAGGTCAGCTTCCCCTTTTTAGCACGGTTCAAACCTCACCACCCCCAATTTATGTCACAGCACCACTGAAAATTAGGACAGAATACAAAGCAGAAATGGGGGTGAGGTACAATTTTAGGCACAATTTACAGTAAGGTGTACAAAGGTATGGGTTGTAGTGCAAATCCATTACCAATAAATATAAAAGTGTCTTTAGGTGTTCTAAAGTGTGGAGAGTGGGTGATGCATTGGGTTGTTAGTTTTAAGTGAATGTGTGCGTTTGGATGTGTGTGTTGTGAGTGCATTAGATGGTTGCTGCATAGTGTTATTGTTCGGTATATGATACCACATAATCCTATTGAATTCTGAATTTTTTGTTTATTGGCTGAGGGTCAATGATAAACATAAATTATAAACATCTAAAACCATGAAACTGACCGATTTTTACTAGATTTAATCAATAGTCAGAAGGATAATGCTATTTTAGTCAAGGGTTGACATATATCACCCCCATGACACATCCCTACTTTTGTAAGACAAGCAGTTTGATGTTTGTTGTATAGTGTTATTGCTTGTTACGTGATAACACATAATCCTATTGAATTCTGAATTCTTTGTTTAATGTCAATGATACACTTAAAATAGACATCTAAAATCATGAAACGGGTCGATTTTTACTAGATTGAATCATTAGACAGAAGGATAATGCTATTTTCTCAGGGGGTTGACATATATCACCCCCATGACACATCCCTACTTTGTAAGACAAGCAGTTTGATGTTGTAATTACAGTGATTAGACTCGTTTTCCTGTCTTCATTTTTTATCAATCTGCTTATTGTGTATTATTAGGTGTTTGTTTATGTTTTATCAGTCATTTGTACCAGATATAGCTCGGGGAAAAAAAGGTCCATGATCTCAAATGACTACCTGGTAAAAAGGTTTACCAATTGTCATGCATGAATTTCAACTCTAATGTGTTACATAAGTAAAACAGACTATTTGCAAACAGCATTGTTCTAAACAGAGTATTACAAAATATTTTTGTATCTACTGTTGACAGTGTGTATTTATATTTTTGTTATATGAAAACATATTGCAGGATATTTAGCAGAAACTAGTTTCCATCTGTACACAGAGAACATCATATCACATAATCCTATTGAATTTTGTTTTATTGGTTGAGTGTCAATGATACACTTAAAATAAACATCTAAAACCATGAAACTGACCGATTTCTTTTTTTTTACACAATGATGAGGTAAAAACAATACAAATGTATTTTTAGTACGCTCAAGCCCCAAATGTATTTTCTTTAACCTGTTCTAAGGTAAACAAATAGCACATTTCTGAATTACTTTGCAGTGTCTAGTTTTTTTTAGCCCCCCTGAGTTTTATGCTCTCAATATCTCGATATGCATTAAATCCTACACACGATAGGAAATATTCAAACTGCTCAAAGATGATAATTCTAAGGCAAACAAAAATGTAACTCACTCACCATAGTTAGTGTATAGTATGGCTAACATGTATGAAAGTAACATAAAACCGTTATTAAAGTTGTTGATACAATATTATAATTTATAATAATTTTGCAGAAAAAAAGCAAAATGCACAGTATTACCGGCGAGGTTGTTTGATCTTTGTCCCGATGATTGAAGGAAATTCACTTTAAGAACCATTTAGCATGAAACATCTTAAAACAAAGATGTATTTTTATTCATTATAACCATGAAAATAATACAATGTTAGGTTTTACCGTGATTATAGTGTTCACAGATAGGAATGTATCCAGGAGGGGGTCCTTTATACATTAGTAAACCTGGACAGACTTGTGAAGTCAGAGATAGGAATGTATCATTCACATTCAATTATCCAAATGTACTTTGTGTCAGATGCGTGTGCGAAAGTTCCCTGCACTATGCAGGGTTTTACATAGGCTACTAACAAAAACAATTCATATTGTTTCAGTGATGGCCTGGTTGATAGATCTATTGTCGACATGTCTTATTTATTATTTACTATTAAAGAACTTGAACTTGAACTTGAACTATTTCTACATGAAAGTTTTGCATCGTTCACGCAATAAAGATGCTGTTTGTGTAAAAATAATGTATAATATCTGGACTGATTCACTGTGCCATAGTTACCAGAGAGAGATGTAAGAGGCGCCTTCTGTCACATTATGCAAAACACGCCCCTTTTAGTTTGATTGATTGTAACCACGCCCCTTTTAGTTTGATTGAAGCTGCATACAGCACTTTTGAGCCCTCTGATTGGTCGAGAGGTTTAATGTGGCGGGACTTAGGGATATGTCATACCTTATAAGGGCATATAGCAAAGTTTGATGGATTGTAGCCACGCCCCCTTTTTGAGATGATTTATGACCCATTAGGCCTTCTCTGATTGGTCAAGGATTCAAGGAGGCGGGACATCCAGTTTCGAGGGGAGGGACATCCGGTTTAGGAGGGGAGGGACATCTGGCTACGGAAGGGGAGGAGTTTTCAGATTTATTTTTCAAAATAAAAGTTTTTTTTATTTTTTTTTATTTTAAAATAAAAGTTCTTCAAAATAAAAGATTCAAAAATAAGTTTTTTTTATTGTCAGAAATAAAAGATTCAAACTTTTTATTTTTTTAGATTCAAAAGTTTTTTTTTTAAATGTTCAGATTGTGTGTATTCCAAGGTTTTCACAATATGTATTTCTGTATTCCAAAAGTCTTAAGAAAAATACAATATCTTCACAATAAGTATTCCAAGGTTTTCAGATTAAACATTTCACAATATGTATTCCAAAAGTCTTAAGAAAAATACAATATCTTCAGAAGGTATTTTGTGTGTGTGTGTATCTTCAGAATATAGTTTCACAACAATCTTAAGATTAAATGTGTGTGGTTTAAGTTACAGAATTAAGAATAAAATATTCCAAATGCTAAATGTAAAATGCAAAATGTATTATTCTTCAGAAAGTGCATTTATTCCAAGTGGTGTTTGTGTGTTTTCTTCCAAGTGGTTGTTCAATACCCTCTCTCTGTCAGTTTGCTGTGTGTGTAGAAAGAATTCTCCCCATGCTCTGTTTGTCTCCACTCCGTAGGCTGTCTCCTCTCTGTAGGGTGAAATGACATACAGAAACATTAGAGTGGTTTTGACACTGTCACGATTCTGAAGTGACAGCCCCCGTAGCTGTCATAGAAGGCGGGAGAATGAGGAGGGCCAATAGGGAAGCCTAAAACTACTGTATGCAGTGTTGTGGAAAGGTTGTTTGACACAGCAGGAGACGATATTTCCAATTGTAACAAATAGGTAATTTATTTAAGAAAAGAAGTTCGTTAACAGCAAGAGCTATGGGTCAAAGATGATCGCCACAGCTTGAACAAAAACACTCTGTCCTGGAACCCTTTGCCTGTCCCTAAATCCCCTCTCAGTCCTGCCCCCATGACAGATATGATGACGTGTCACATCATGTCAGATCTGACATGACGTACATTAAGATGATACGTAGATTTAACATTGGAGAGAGAGAGAACATGAGGAGAGATAAGCAAGATATGATATCCACACACGATATGATGTAAAACATTAAGAACATGAAGAGAGAGTGAGATATGTGTGTTTGTGTGTGTGTGTGTGTATGTGTGTGTGTGTCTGTGTGTGTGTGCGTCTGTGTACAGACGTGTGTGTATTGTATGTGTGTATTGTGACACAGGGAATGTGTGTGTGTGTCGGTGTGTATGTCTGTGCGACTGTGTGTGTCTGTGTGTGTGTGCTGTGTCTGTGTGTGTGCTGTGTATGTGTGTAAGAGAGAAAAGACACAAGATTAGAACACACGATATGATGTGCTGAAATGTCCATCTACTATCTTGAGGCTGTTTTAAGAACATCAGCCAGACTGTCGCCCTAGTGTCTTTGAGCCCTGCTAGTTGACCTATATTAAACTAGTCAAGACTAACCCCTTTCCTACCTCCACCCTCGTATACACATTTTCCCCAACATTCCCCCATTTGGGGCTATCCCTAGTCCCACCCAAATCATATATCCAAGAAAATGTGAACGTCTAACTAAACAAGAAACCTTACTTCATTCACTGGACCCCTAACGGACCAACAAAAGCTGACTACCGTTCTCACAATAAACACAAAACCGCTCAAAACAAGAGTAATAATAAAACATCAAAAAAAAAATAAAAAAATTTATAATCCTAACCTGACAGACAAATCCCCCCAACCTCCACCGCTTACCAAATGAGCCACAGTTCCGGCCGGAAACCGCGACTCTCATCAGGGAAAGGAGAAGTTGACCGTCAGAACTAAACATAGAACATCCCTCCCAAAAAAAATGACATTGTCTCTTCCATAACATTGAGTCCCAGTGTCCATCGCTCAGCCCCCCTTCCATGCCCACGCCATAGTCTCCTCACCGTATTGCCAAAAGTCACATTTTGCCAATACAGCAACCACCACGCCACACCTCCAGTCCTCGTAGAAGCATGTCCCCATGCCTGGACGGGAGGCGCTGGTACCGACCTCACCACGTGTCCCCCCATCTTCGACGGGAGGTGCCCATCTTGCCCACTGCGTTAGCCCCCCCCTTTTGTCCCTCCAGTCCCCAGAACCGATCCCCCGACCACTTCTTCTCAATGCTTCCTCAGGCTCAGAACCGACACTCTGCCGATGCCCCTTCCCATTCCGGTTTGACCAGGACCACAAGTAAAATAAACAAAAAATAATAAAAAAATAAAAAACAATGCAATGATTTTCAATGGTTGCAATCTCTATGCCGAAGGATCATTAGAAAATCAGACTAAAATTCCTAGTTAAAGGAATAAACCAACAAAACTGCGCTCAGACCATCCCCCGTCACCCTTAAAGGAAAGAACCAACAAAAAGAAAATGTCCCTACCTCACCATACCCCTAATCCTCTATCCCCTCGTCTCCCTCTAAGGCAGCATAAAGCTGAGGATATGGCCCGATTTGTGGCTCAATCTCTTTCTGTCCCACCATCAGCATTTGGCTCGTTACGTGTGAAGTTACCAGCCTACCCAAGAGAGGCATACCACAACAGAAAAGGAGAACCAATATCAACCCTGCCACCCCGATGGATATCCCCGTCTGCATCACTATGCTTCCCCACTGTCCCAATCTTTCCAACACCCCACTCCCCCACCATTCTTCATTCCGGCCAGAATTCCCCCTCAATTCCTCCCTCAAATCCTTCAGCTTAGCCATGGCCTCGGAGAACTTTCCCCCTGGCCCCACATTCGTCGGAATGAATGTGCAGCAGTACTGTCCAAACATGGAACAGACTCCACCCTTCTCCGCCATTAACCAGTTCAGAGCCTGTCTATTCTGCCACGCCACCGTACTGGTCGCGTGCATCTGGTCCCCCATTGCATCCAACGCCTCCTCGGTGTAATTGAGATACCGCTGCTGATTGTAAAACAAATAGTTGATCCACCCGGTGTTCTTATTGACCGATATCCATGGCAGAATAGACTCAAACCCTGCCGCAATCTCATTCTTAGCCATGAACTCGGCTGGAATGCCCCTTGGCTGTCCTATGCTGTCCAGATACACCCTTGGGTCTGCCTTGTAGCTACGCTTCGTTCGAGAGATAGGAGACTCAGAAGGTCCTTCCGTCACTGATAATGGTAGGACCACCATTGGCATGATCGCCTGAACCCGGGCACATCTACCTGACCAATCTAAAGGAAGTGTATTCCTCAACCTCCTACCGCCGCAGAGCCAGTATTGGTCCGCCAGTGCCATATCCTGGACATGAAAAGGGCAAGCTACAGGCCGTGGGTTGGTATCCACTCCCTTTAACACGACCCCGTGTCCACACTTTCCTTCTTTCGTACAGTTAGTCGTGATGCTCCAAATAGTAGTGCACCGCCCCTCTGCCACCTCCCCTACATCCCGGGTCCCCTCCTTTTGCAAGCACTCGAAATCCTTGGTCAGCCATAGTTTGACACCTCTGGGTATTGGCAACCCCGTCGCTACCCCCTGCACACGTACATCCAATTTCCTACACCGTTCCCGCATAGTGACATCCTTGAAATCCGTGACGTTTCCTGCCGCCTTAAAACGACTAGAGCCGAGAAACCCCAAACACTCTGCCTCGCACCAAGGGCGACTATTATGGGGCCCCTCCCATGCCTCTGCGTCCCTGTCACACTGAGCCCAACTGAACTTCGTGCCCTTCACCAGCAGCCTATCCGGACGTGCCTTGGAGCAGACATAACAATCCTCTATCTGATTCTGCGCGCTCGTGTACTGGACCCACTTAAACCACTCATTCCCTAAAGCCGCCCTATACATCGGGTCAGCCTCCGGGTCTTCCTCGTCATAGTCATAGTCGCCCCCATCTTGTTCCCCGGAAGGAAGCAAACCCCTCAACCTGGCCCAGAGTGAGCCCACTGAGTCCCTCAACGTTCCGGCTGTCCTCTGGAACATATCCTGTCCCCCCACCTCTTCCGACTCAGTGTCCTTGACCTCCCTTTTTCCCCTCACCCCTGTCCCCTGTGATTGGTTCGGGACAGGCTCAACTCTCCTATCTACCCCCACAACCCGATGCTCGTTAGTATAATGGTAAGTATCCCCGCCTGTAACGGGGGAATGGTCAAAATCAAAAACATGCCCTTGCGGTCCTACGGGAAACACCCCGTTTGGTTGTAGTCTTATCTTCTCCCCCCCTTCCTCGATGGAGGGAAAAGGGGGCGCCTGATTCTGAGCCTGGTCATGAAAGTCTGCTGGTACTTGAGCCTGAGCGGGACCCCGTGGGACTCCTACCCACTCAAACCCGTCATCCTCAAGGACGGGTCGACCGTGACGGTTCTTAATGACGTCGTTGTGCCCGGCCGACCGTCCGCACACTGCTGCCAACATCTGCGGGAGCATCAGCAGGCACTGCACCTTCCAGTTGCCGTCTCGGACCCTCCATGTCGGGTTCTGCATAACTGCGATCGATTGTATCCCCCAAGAGATCGCCGCTGGCCTTTATGCAGTGATTGAAGTGGAACCAGGTCGCTGATCCTTTGACTTGGACTGCCGTTCCAGTCGATCGGATCACCTCGTACGGGCCCTCTCTCCGGGGTGATGACCACTTTCTCTTGTGGACCTTTACGAAGACCAAGTCCCCAGGGATCAGTCTCGGTTTGGTGGCTTCCTTCTCCGCCTCCTTCTCCCCCTTTCTCTCCTTTCTCTGCTCCTGTCGAAACACAGCTTCATGTATTTTAGTCACTTGCTGAAGATATTTTTTCAGATCTTGCTCAAAAATATCTAATGCCGGGCCCCTAGCCAGGTGTCTAAATGGCGGTGCTGGCATGCTGCGGCCTGTAAGCATTTCATGCGGTGTTAGCTGTGTTTGGCGGTTTACGCTGCTTCTAATAGCCATCAGAGCAAGCGGCAAAGCATCAATCCAGTTAAGCTTAGTTTGCATACAGATTTTCAACAGTTTGTTTTTAATGACCAGATTGGCCCTTTCCACCTTCCCCTGCGACCCGGGACTATAGACACAGGAAAGGCGCTGTCTTATACCTAATTTCTGCATCAGCCCTTTAACCACCTTGTCGATGAACTCGCGGCCATTATCGCTTTGTAATATCGTGGGAATTCCAAATCTCGGAATGACCTCGCGACACAGGAACTTGATCACTGTGTCCGCGTTCTTGTGTTTAGATGGAATGGCCTCAATCCAGCGACTAAAGCAGTCCTCTACTACCAGGAGGTATCGTTTGCCCTGCACTGGCGTTATCATGTCTGTATAGTCCATAATCAGATGTCTGAATGGTCCCTCAGGGAGGGGTGTGTAAGCCGCCACTGTCGGTACTCCTTTGCGCACATTGCCCTGTAAGCATGTTAAACACCTGGCTAGTGTAACGTCAATTTGTGCCTGAAGCTTTGGGGACCAAAATCCCATTTTCGTGATTCGTTTCAGGGTCTCTGCTCTTCCACAGTGATCAACACCATGAGCCTCAGGTATCACTAAGGACAGAAGATCGATGGAGGCGACTATCAAACCGTTATGACTCCTCCACAGACCATCTGCCCCCCTTACAGCCCCCCTCTCCGTCCACGACTGTTTCTCGGCCTGCGTGGCTGAGTCCTGAAGATCACTCAAATTATCCTCAGTTACCTCAGTCGTCAGTTCGGCCGCAAACATCAGAACAGCCGTGGACGGCACCGCAGCCGCCGCCTTCGCGGCCTCGTCCGCCGCGTTGTTTCCCGTCGTCACAAAGGACAGGTCTTTTCTGTGTGCCTGGCACTTTACGATAGCAATGCTTTTGGGCAACTTTACAGCCTGAATAAGCGCCACAACCTGCTTGTGGTGAAGGATCGGTGAGCCGTCCGATTTCTTAAAGCCTCTTGCCTTCCAAATGGCCGCGAATAGGTGGCATACGCCATGCGCATACGCAGAGTCTGTAAAGATGTTAACCGTGCGATCTTTAGCTATTATGCATGCTTCTGTTAGTGCTATTAGTTCTGCAAGCTGGGCCGAACATGGTTGCATGCATTGTTCGGCCTTTCTTGTTAGTGTTTCTCCGTTAGGTTTGCACTGTACGACGGCGTATCCTGACCTTAAATTTTCCCCCTCCCGATAGCAGGACCCATCCACAAAAAGTGAGAGTTCTGCTATCGCGAGCGGGTCGACTCCCAAATCAGGACGGAGTTTCACGAAAGCCTGTACCTCCACCTCACACTCATGCGGTTGACCCTCGCTCGGGAGTGGTACCAGATCCGCCGGGTTACTGCCGTGGCATGTTTTTATCGTAACGTCCGAGTACTGCAGGAGCCTCATGTAAGCCTGTTGCCGTTGGCTGGTCAGAACAAATTTGCCTCTTTCAATCAAGTTTGCCAATTTGTGATGTGTCCAAATGCAAATGTCATATCCCATTGTCACGGCCGTTGCCTTCTCATACATCAAATGTGCTGCGGCCAGGGCCTGATAACAAGGTGGCAGACCCTGCTCTACCGGCGAAAGAGCTCTAGAGTAATATGCTATCGGTTGTTTTTTCCCACTCCCCCCCTGTGTTTGAGTCAGGACAGCTGTCGCATGCTGCGCTCTATGTGAGACGAATAGGTGGAAACACTTCTCATAATCCGGCAGCGCCAGGGCAGGGGCCTGTAACAACAGACGCTTAATGTTTATGAACGCGTCCTCCCCCTCCTCGGTCCATGTCAAGGGAGCGCGAAGCTTGTCTGTACCCGCCTCTTTTATCATCATCCTCAACGGCGCTGTCGCTATCGTATAGTCCTCCACCCACTCAGAGCTGTACCCAGTCATCCCTAAAAACGTCATCATCTGTCGGACCGTCAATGGCCTAGGTGCCTTGGATACAGCTTCGAGCTGCGTGGGTGAGATGCTTTTTATGCCCTTTTGAATGACGCGAGACAAGTACTCAACTTTTGGCTGGCAGTACTGCAGTTTTGAACGGGATGCCTTGTGGCCTCCCACGGCTAATCCACTCAAAACTTTGATGGAGTCCTCATGGCACTGCTGACGTGTATCCGAGCAGATTAGAATGTCATCTGCATACAGTAAAACCGTGCTGAGTAGTGTGTCGCACACTCCTTGCAAGTCTTCCTTGAGCGCCTTCGAGAAGTAATGCGGCGAGTGCGCGAACCCTTGTGGCAACCGGGTGTAAGAGTATTGTTTCCCCCTGTGGGTAAAAGCAAACAGATACTGAGACTCTTTTTCCAATGGAACACTGAAGAATGCCTGCGTGAGATCAATGACCGTATAGTACTGCGAGCTACTCGGGATGTTTGTCAGGAGGGTGTGTGGATTAGCGACTTCCGCCTCTGGTCCAGACACCACGTCGTTCACCGCCCTCAAATCGTGTACCAGTCTGTACCTAGCCCTGTCCGCCTTTAGCACTGGGTGGATAGGTGTATTACATCTGGATTTGAAAGGGACGAGCACTCCCCCCTTTAACAGTCCCTCAATCTGATGTGATATAGCTTCATCCGACTCTGGCTTCATTGTATACTGTCTGATAAAGGGTGGTCTACAACCCTTCTTTAACCTGACCTTCACTGGCTGTGCCGACAATATTAGACCCACATCTGTGTCGTGTTTTGACCACAACCGTTCCGGGGTGCGCGCCAACATGTCCTGTTCCAGCAAAGCATCCGCCTCTGGAATAACGCAAGGGTCTCCTGGTAATCTGATTACTTGCGGTTTTGCCAAAACTGAAAAGGAAATCATTATTTTTATGAAACTCCCATCTGCGCTGTTCCAAATTAGCGGAGATTCCGTGGAGACCCACCTTTGAGTCTCGGATTCCTGTATCATTGAACCTAGATGTTCGGATTCGTAACCAGGATTTATTCTCAGAGTGATGTGTGGGGCGGCGTCTCTTAGTCTATGTTGTTCCCGTAGATACTTACCCGTGTTAACCCTCAACGCCGCGCCCTGTCTCCCTACAATTATCGCAGATGAGTCAATCTGCACCTGCTCGGGCTGTCCCTGCAACCATGCCTTGTTCCTAACTAGGTCACTATTCGTCAAATATTGTAGTGTGCAATGTGCCTCCATGTTTGTTTGTCTAGACTGAGGCAGTTGGGTTTTCAGAAATGGCTCCCAGGGGGCACAGACCCTTTGCAGCTCTGCATCTATGTTGCCCAGCCAGAACACAGTGGCCTCTTTCTCCCCCGTCCCTTGTAGCATCATTTGGTACACGTCTTGTTCAATTTGAATCCCCTCAGGCGTACATAGGATTTTACAGCCTAGTTTACACATTGCATCTCGTCCCAAGAGATTGCGCGGGGTGCTGTCCGAAATTAATACAGGTATTGTTATGGTCTTGTTGTTATACGTCATAGAGATTGGATCTGATGTGGGTATTAATTGTGTTTTTCCCGAGAATCCGACCGTCCGAACATACTGTCCAGACTGGGGTAAGTGAGCGGCGTATTTTTGCTTTATGCAGGAAAAACCTGCTCCAGTGTCTGCCATCATCTCTGTTAATTTGCCCTCCACTAGGACCTGCAGAATAGGTTCTTGCTCAGCTCCCTTGGAAACCACAATCATTTGATTTCCCCCCGTCGCATTCTCTGGGCACCCCTAGTGATTACCCCCCTGGTTTCGGGGCCCTCCTGTCTCCCCCTGGTCGTGGGGCCCTTGTGACTCCCCCTGGCGCACGGGTCTTCCATACTCCGAGCCGGGACGGTATGGTTGCCTACATCTCATTTCCCTGTGTCCCTGCATGCCGCAGTTCCAACAGTGGAAACGGGGAAACTGTTGTT
>NC_140181.1:1636700-1641700 GCF_963971535.1 Notolepis coatsorum | reverse complement strand
TAGTCAAGACTAACCCCTTTCCTACCTCCACCCTCGTATACACATTTTCCCCTTGCGGTCCTACGGGAAACACCCCGTTTGGTTGTAGTCTTATCTTCTCCCCCCCTTCCTCGATGGAGGGAAAAGGGGGCGCCTGATTCTGAGCCTGGTCATGAAAGTCTGCTGGTACTTGAGCCTGAGCGGGACCCCGTGGGACTCCTACCCACTCAAACCCGTCATCCTCAAGGACGGGTCGACCGTGACGGTTCTTAATGACGTCGTTGTGCCCGGCCGACCGTCCGCACACTGCTGCCAACATCTGCGGGAGCATCAGCAGGCACTGCACCTTCCAGTTGCCGTCTCGGACCCTCCATGTCGGGTTCTGCATAACTGCGATCGATTGTATCCCCCAAGAGATCGCCGCTGGCCTTTATGCAGTGATTGAAGTGGAACCAGGTCGCTGATCCTTTGACTTGGACTGCCGTTCCAGTCGATCGGATCACCTCGTACGGGCCCTCTCTCCGGGGTGATGACCACTTTCTCTTGTGGACCTTTACGAAGACCAAGTCCCCAGGGATCAGTCTCGGTTTGGTGGCTTCCTTCTCCGCCTCCTTCTCCCCCTTTCTCTCCTTTCTCTGCTCCTGTCGAAACACAGCTTCATGTATTTTAGTCACTTGCTGAAGATATTTTTTCAGATCTTGCTCAAAAATATCTAATGCCGGGCCCCTAGCCAGGTGTCTAAATGGCGGTGCTGGCATGCTGCGGCCTGTAAGCATTTCATGCGGTGTTAGCTGTGTTTGGCGGTTTACGCTGCTTCTAATAGCCATCAGAGCAAGCGGCAAAGCATCAATCCAGTTAAGCTTAGTTTGCATACAGATTTTCAACAGTTTGTTTTTAATGACCAGATTGGCCCTTTCCACCTTCCCCTGCGACCCGGGACTATAGACACAGGAAAGGCGCTGTCTTATACCTAATTTCTGCATCAGCCCTTTAACCACCTTGTCGATGAACTCGCGGCCATTATCGCTTTGTAATATCGTGGGAATTCCAAATCTCGGAATGACCTCGCGACACAGGAACTTGATCACTGTGTCCGCGTTCTTGTGTTTAGATGGAATGGCCTCAATCCAGCGACTAAAGCAGTCCTCTACTACCAGGAGGTATCGTTTGCCCTGCACTGGCGTTATCATGTCTGTATAGTCCATAATCAGATGTCTGAATGGTCCCTCAGGGAGGGGTGTGTAAGCCGCCACTGTCGGTACTCCTTTGCGCACATTGCCCTGTAAGCATGTTAAACACCTGGCTAGTGTAACGTCAATTTGTGCCTGAAGCTTTGGGGACCAAAATCCCATTTTCGTGATTCGTTTCAGGGTCTCTGCTCTTCCACAGTGATCAACACCATGAGCCTCAGGTATCACTAAGGACAGAAGATCGATGGAGGCGACTATCAAACCGTTATGACTCCTCCACAGACCATCTGCCCCCCTTACAGCCCCCCTCTCCGTCCACGACTGTTTCTCGGCCTGCGTGGCTGAGTCCTGAAGATCACTCAAATTATCCTCAGTTACCTCAGTCGTCAGTTCGGCCGCAAACATCAGAACAGCCGTGGACGGCACCGCAGCCGCCGCCTTCGCGGCCTCGTCCGCCGCGTTGTTTCCCGTCGTCACAAAGGACAGGTCTTTTCTGTGTGCCTGGCACTTTACGATAGCAATGCTTTTGGGCAACTTTACAGCCTGAATAAGCGCCACAACCTGCTTGTGGTGAAGGATCGGTGAGCCGTCCGATTTCTTAAAGCCTCTTGCCTTCCAAATGGCCGCGAATAGGTGGCATACGCCATGCGCATACGCAGAGTCTGTAAAGATGTTAACCGTGCGATCTTTAGCTATTATGCATGCTTCTGTTAGTGCTATTAGTTCTGCAAGCTGGGCCGAACATGGTTGCATGCATTGTTCGGCCTTTCTTGTTAGTGTTTCTCCGTTAGGTTTGCACTGTACGACGGCGTATCCTGACCTTAAATTTTCCCCCTCCCGATAGCAGGACCCATCCACAAAAAGTGAGAGTTCTGCTATCGCGAGCGGGTCGACTCCCAAATCAGGACGGAGTTTCACGAAAGCCTGTACCTCCACCTCACACTCATGCGGTTGACCCTCGCTCGGGAGTGGTACCAGATCCGCCGGGTTACTGCCGTGGCATGTTTTTATCGTAACGTCCGAGTACTGCAGGAGCCTCATGTAAGCCTGTTGCCGTTGGCTGGTCAGAACAAATTTGCCTCTTTCAATCAAGTTTGCCAATTTGTGATGTGTCCAAATGCAAATGTCATATCCCATTGTCACGGCCGTTGCCTTCTCATACATCAAATGTGCTGCGGCCAGGGCCTGATAACAAGGTGGCAGACCCTGCTCTACCGGCGAAAGAGCTCTAGAGTAATATGCTATCGGTTGTTTTTTCCCACTCCCCCCCTGTGTTTGAGTCAGGACAGCTGTCGCATGCTGCGCTCTATGTGAGACGAATAGGTGGAAACACTTCTCATAATCCGGCAGCGCCAGGGCAGGGGCCTGTAACAACAGACGCTTAATGTTTATGAACGCGTCCTCCCCCTCCTCGGTCCATGTCAAGGGAGCGCGAAGCTTGTCTGTACCCGCCTCTTTTATCATCATCCTCAACGGCGCTGTCGCTATCGTATAGTCCTCCACCCACTCAGAGCTGTACCCAGTCACCCCTAAAAACGTCATCATCTGTCGGACCGTCAATGGCCTAGGTGCCTTGGATACAGCTTCGAGCTGCGTGGGTGAGATGCTTTTTATGCCCTTTTGAATGACGCGAGACAAGTACTCAACTTTTGGCTGGCAGTACTGCAGTTTTGAACGGGATGCCTTGTGGCCTCCCACGGCTAATCCACTCAAAACTTTGATGGAGTCCTCATGGCACTGCTGACGTGTATCCGAGCAGATTAGAATGTCATCTGCATACAGTAAAACCGTGCTGAGTAGTGTGTCGCACACTCCTTGCAAGTCTTCCTTGAGCGCCTTCGAGAAGTAATGCGGCGAGTGCGCGAACCCTTGTGGCAACCGGGTGTAAGAGTATTGTTTCCCCCTGTGGGTAAAAGCAAACAGATACTGAGACTCTTTTTCCAATGGAACACTGAAGAATGCCTGCGTGAGATCAATGACCGTATAGTACTGCGAGCTACTCGGGATGTTTGTCAGGAGGGTGTGTGGATTAGCGACTTCCGCCTCTGGTCCAGACACCACGTCGTTCACCGCCCTCAAATCGTGTACCAGTCTGTACCTAGCCCTGTCCGCCTTTAGCACTGGGTGGATAGGTGTATTACATCTGGATTTGAAAGGGACGAGCACTCCCCCCTTTAACAGTCCCTCAATCTGATGTGATATAGCTTCATCCGACTCTGGCTTCATTGTATACTGTCTGATAAAGGGTGGTCTACAACCCTTCTTTAACCTGACCTTCACTGGCTGTGCCGACAATATTAGACCCACATCTGTGTCGTGTTTTGACCACAACCGTTCCGGGGTGCGCGCCAACATGTCCTGTTCCAGCAAAGCATCCGCCTCTGGAATAACGCAAGGGTCTCCTGGTAATCTGATTACTTGCGGTTTTGCCAAAACTGAAAAGGAAATCATTATTTTTATGAAACTCCCATCTGCGCTGTTCCAAATTAGCGGAGATTCCGTGGAGACCCACCTTTGAGTCTCGGATTCCTGTATCATTGAACCTAGATGTTCGGATTCGTAACCAGGATTTATTCTCAGAGTGATGTGTGGGGCGGCGTCTCTTAGTCTATGTTGTTCCCGTAGATATTTACCCGTGTTAACCCTCAACGCCGCGCCCTGTCTCCCTACAATTATCGCAGATGAGTCAATCTGCACCTGCTCGGGCTGTCCCTGCAACCATGCCTTGTTCCTAACTAGGTCACTATTCGTCAAATATTGTAGTGTGCAATGTGCCTCCATGTTTGTTTGTCTAGACTGAGGCAGTTGGGTTTTCAGAAATGGCTCCCAGGGGGCACAGACCCTTTGCAGCTCTGCATCTATGTTGCCCAGCCAGAACACAGTGGCCTCTTTCTCCCCCGTCCCTTGTAGCATCATTTGGTACACGTCTTGTTCAATTTGAATCCCCTCAGGCGTACATAGGATTTTACAGCCTAGTTTACACATTGCATCTCGTCCCAAGAGATTGCGCGGGGTGCTGTCCGAAATTAATACAGGTATTGTTATGGTCTTGTTGTTATACGTCATAGAGATTGGATCTGATGTGGGTATTAATTGTGTTTTTCCCGAGAATCCGACCGTCCGAACATACTGTCCAGACTGGGGTAAGTGAGCGGCGTATTTTTGCTTTATGCAGGAAAAACCTGCTCCAGTGTCTGCCATCATCTCTGTTAATTTGCCCTCCACTAGGACCTGCAGAATAGGTTCTTGCTCAGCTCCCTTGGAAACCACAATCATTTGATTTCCCCCCGTCGCATTCTCTGGGCACCCCTAGTGATTACCCCCCTGGTTTCGGGGCCCTCCTGTCTCCCCCTGGTCGTGGGGCCCTTGTGACTCCCCCTGGCGCACGGGTCTTCCATACTCCGAGCCGGGACGGTATGGTTGCCTACATCTCATTTCCCTGTGTCCCTGCATGCCGCAGTTCCAACAGTGGAAACGGGGAAACTGTTGTTCGTTCCCCGGTCCCTGTGTAAACCGTGGGCCTGATTGCCCATTCCCTGCCTGCCGCCTGAACGCCTGGTTCTGTGAACTATAGCCATAGCTTCTCACTACCTGAGGTGCAGGCGGGGGTCCCTGGTCCTGCATGGGTGGAGAGGTCGCAGATGACACCATTACTGCCTGCAACCTCCTTTGGGGCTGCAGTTGTTGCTGAGTTAACTTCCTTGAGTCATTTCTATCCTGATCCCTGAGTTTCTGCTCCTGAGCCCTTTGCTTCTCCACACTATGTGTTACATGTGCACAGAACAAAGGATAAGTCATGTCCATTAACCCCACCACGTCTTCCAGTCTATT